>NC_138236.1:25654718-25854718 GCF_964197995.2 Scardinius erythrophthalmus
TCTCACACTGCGAAGGATCGCAGGTTTATCCAGCCAGCTGCTGCCACTAGCAACCAATCCAGCAGGAACCTAGCAACACAGCCATTTACAAGATCTAATTTATTTACATTACAGTGCTTATTTACTCTAATTACAGATATCAGTCAAATTAAAATGTACCACATATACAAGTTGTCAAAAAGTCATGTTTTTTCTATTTAAAAAGTCATCATTTAGTATTTGACCACTTTCAGTAATAATTCAAATTTATTTTGCTGCTTGACCTTGCATATTCACAAATTAAATGAGTAACATCACTTTGCAACACTTTTCTTTCCAGTCTGATATAATTTGTGCTGCCCCATCCTTCTATAACAGCCTCTGCAAAACCTGTATTACACTATTACACAGTTTAAAAAACAATCCACACTCTGCAACTAATCACACCATATTGTGAAATTTGAACTGAAATGATCAGGGATCTTTAGTTGCTTATTTCTAACACTGGGATCCTTCAGAAGGACATATGTAGAGGTGTAGATGCTACACACAGCCCGGCCGATAGAGGAAACAACGTGTTTGGTGGAGACGTGGGCTTGGCAGAACTGGGTGGAGGTCGGTGTGCCTAAATTCAATGGTGTAACCGGAGGGAAGGAGGAGACCGGCGGAACCAGAGGGGTGGAGAGTCGAGGCACAGCTGAAGACTTGGAAGTCTGAGGCGGAGCCAGAGCAATGATAGACCAAGGTGGAGCCAGTAGGACGAGGTAGCCCAGCAGAGCGGGTGACAGACCATGATGGAGCCGAGGAAGCAGTGAGTCATGTTGGAGCAGTTGGAGGGTCATGGAGGATTCTGGGGCCAGAGGCTTGAGTTGGAGCTCAGGGATCCACAAGGCAGAGCTGATGAGTGGAAAGTCCAGGGCAGGAGGAGCCTGGGGGCTGAAGGACAACGGAGGTGAGACAGAGGAACTAGATGGCTTAGGCCAGGGTGTCCAATCCTGCCCCTGGAAGGCCACTGTCCAGCAGAGTTCAGCTCCAACCCCAATTAAACAAACCTGAACCAGCTAATCAAGGTTTTTCTAGGCATACTAGAAACTTCCAGGCAGGGGTGTTGAAGCAAGTTGGAGCTAAACTCTGCTCCTCCAGGAGCAGATTTGGACACTCCTGGCTTAGGCATAGGTGAAGGAAAGGGAGGTGGGGTGCGAACATCCGTGACGGAGACTTGGAGTTGGGCAACAGGGATGAAGGCAACTTGGAGCTGGGTAACGCCAATGGCGACAAAGGTGACTTGGAGCTGGCCAAAGAAGACTTGAGGCTGGCCTGAACCAGCGGAAATAAAGTGGCAATGTCTGGGCTGGACTAGCAGAGACTGAGATGGCTTGGAACTGGATGAGACTAACGGGGATGGTAGACCAGGAAACATTTCTTAATCCAGCATAACATTCATGTCGTGTGATGTGGTCCAAACCGTACTCTTAAAACAATGCAAATATAGTAATGGTAGCACAACCTGATAGGTAGCATTTTTCTTCAAGACACTGGCTCACACACCTGAACAAACCGTGATGGGCTCGGGCTCTGGCAAGCGCCCTGGCTCTGTTTTCAAAGCGGGCACAAGAGTTTAATTCCTACAAATAGCAAGAACACTAAACATATACCAACTTTAACTACAAACACCGAACTTAGGTAACTGAGGGCTTGATTACATAAGGAATGATAATCAACAGAACAGTGAACAGGTGTGCACTAATTAGAAACCATAACAAACCAGAAGCTAAACAGATAATGACAATAAAACAAAACAGAACATGGCTATGAACTAAACATTAATGTAACATTTTAATGGAGGTGTTTTCAAACGAGATACCATCTGGATACCATCTTTACTGATGTTGTATAACAAGAACTACACTGAGGGTTGATGGAACAGACATTTCTCCAGAACAGGTTAAACTCTCTCAGGCGTTGGAGGACATCCTAAACGTGCTGGCGATTTTCAGCCAAGCTCCAGGAGTGAACAAGGATGTCATCAATGTAGATTAGTACAAACTGGTGGAGGTACTTCCAGAGGACTTCATGCATAAAATCCTGGAATACGGAGTTTATACGGCGATGATCAGGCCATACTGCATGATGCAGTACTCATAGTGGCCTGTAGGGGTCACAAAAACGGTCTTCTATTTGTCTCCCTCACGTATCCAGATGAGGTTGTAGGCACTTCGGAGGTCCAACTTGGTAAAGATGGTAGCACCTCTAAGGTGTTCCAGGGCCGCTGGGACGAGGGTAAGTGGATAGCGGAATTTCACAGTGATCTTGTTAAGTGCCCGGTAATCAATGCAGGGCCTCAAGCCTCCGTCCTTCTTTTCCTCAAAAAAGAAACTCGATGCAGCAGTGGAGGTAGAAGGATGGATGTGTCCCTGTTGAAGAGCCTCCTGAATATACTCCTCCATGGCCTTCTGTTCAGGAATGTAGAGTGGGTATATTTTGTCACGGGGCACTGGCTCACCCGGTGTGAGGTCAATAGCGCAGTCCCATGGTCTGTGAGGTGGTAATTGTGAGGTTTGTCTTGGGCAAAATACGTCACTGAAGGGTTATGTCACTGTAATCAGCAGGAACATCAACTGATTGTTTCTCTAGAGAGCTCTCTATCGAAGTGGAAAGGACAGGTAGGGTCTTGACTGGTGAGCTCGAGGGGAGAGGTAATTCTGGGAAACATGTTGGGAAACATTTCTCACCCCACTTCAGGACTTTGGAATCAGAATCAGGAATTTGATGTTCTCAACATGGAGTCCTACGCGTAGCAACACTGGTCCAACACTGAAGCATACTTGTTGTCAGCTGAGCGGTCTTCCCATTATGGAATGGACCTTGTAACAGACTTCGTTTGTACTTGTGAGTTAGAGGTGGCGGCAGAGCTTCCCGGAAATGAAATTGCCGGCTGACCCACTGTCAATGAGGGCATTAACTGAAAAGGAGACACCTGAGGCACTAAGGCACACAATGGAGGTAAGTGGTGATAAATGAGAATTAATATTATTTACGAAACTCACCACTGGACGAGGTGGACTAATTGGGCAGTGATTTATGACATGCCCCTTAACACCACAGTACAGGCAGAGGGCCTGGGTCAGGCGATGTTGCCACTCAGCCTAAGTTAGATGGGTGGACTCAGCTTGCATATGTTCCACACTTGGTTCTGGAGAGCTGACATACTCTGGTTGGCAGGGAAGTGGGTAGGCTTGCTGACCCTGTTGGTGTTCCATACAACCCTGCACACAATGAGCGACTCTGATGGAAAGTTGGGCGAATTTCTCTAATCCCA
The DNA here is from genome assembly GCF_964197995.2 of Scardinius erythrophthalmus. Lineage (NCBI taxonomy): Eukaryota > Metazoa > Chordata > Actinopteri > Cypriniformes > Leuciscidae > Scardinius > Scardinius erythrophthalmus. Next base: position 25,658,017 of record NC_138236.1, read on the forward strand.
TGGCATCAATTGTATGCATCGAGATGCAGCCGCAGTTTAGGCTTGAGCCCTTGACGGTAAGTGGTGAGGAGCAAGTGCTCGTTCGATCCGCTTGCAGCAGCAAAAGTATGGAAACGTAAGCCATAATCGTTAATAGAGCTATTTCCTTGTTGCAGATGATACAGTTACTCACCAAAACTGGAATCTCCCACAGATTTTCCAAATACATCATGGAAGTGAGCCACGAAAGTGTTCAAGGATTGAGTACTTGGAACTGGAGCACAGGAACTAGAATCTTCTCAGGTAGATAACGCACAGGTAAGTTCAGCATGGGTTTAGTCGTGTATCGGTATTGGAGACCAGATAAAGATTGAGGCTGAGGTGTGTGCTTATGTAGTGCATTGCTTGCTGTGCTAATGGATGACAGGTGCAGGTGATCAGTACTCTGGTGACAGGGATCATTGTGAGGGAGTGGCGGTGGAACCTGGTGTGTCCGTGAAATTTTTTATTTATTTTTGTCATTATTTATTACATTTGTATTTATTAGGGGTTCAAGCACGAAGTGCTGAAACCCTATTGTAATTGTACTGATTTTTATTATTATTATTATTATTATTCTCCCCTAAAACGCATCGTGCAGCCCAAACCGTAAGAGCTGGAACCTTGAAACTTGGCCAAATGGTAGTCCTCAATTTGGGGAGAACCTATCAAAGTATGACCCAGATTGGCCCATAGGTGGCGCTATAGCAACCAAAAGCGCGGAACTGCTCATAACTCCTAGACCGTATGTCGTAGACTCAAGTGTCCTATATCATTGGAAAGCTGGACGCCTGAAGGTCAAAACGTATATCTCCGATTTTATTTCAGGTATGCAAATTTTTCCGCCATTTTGAATTTTGTCAAAAACCTACTTTTGCGAACTAGTCCCTGGTTTTTCACCCGATCGGAACCAAAGCAGTGCAGAAATGTTCTTTGGAGTCTGAAGATCAATAATTATCGAAAAAAAGTCGAAATTTCGATTCCTGGTCGCTAGGGGGTGATAAATTAATGTTGTGGGAGGAGCCTATTTTACTAAAATGGCTATAACTCGAAAAGGAAATGAGATATCTTCACCAAACTTGGTACACATGTGTAAGAGTTCAATCTGGGGTCATAGTAAAAAAATGTCGACGATTGATCACTAGGTGGCGCTATAACATGAAAAAAAACATGAAAAGGGCTATGACCACGTGACCGTTTGTCCGATTGACTTGAAAATTGGTATGCAGTGTCTTGGTCCAAGGTGCCATGTATGTCTATGAGGACTTTGGCGTATCTCGAAAAACATGGCCGCCATCGACCAATGAAATTTGAGCACCTATTAGACAAGGTTAACGGAGGCCGATCGGAACGAAACTCGATGGGCATGTTCAACTCATGGCCCTAGAGGTCTGTAAGAATTTTGAAAGAAATCGGCCACTAGTTGGCGCTAACGAGTTTTATGGCTCTGTAATCACGTGGTGTTACATGCTGAACAACTTTGCCTCAAGAACCATTGCTGTCAATCAAACCGTTCATTAAATATTCGCAATTATGTTAAAAACCTACTTTTGCGAACTAGTCCTAGGTTTTTTGCCCGATCGGAACAAGACCAGTCTAGGGTAATTCTCTGGACTCTCTAGATCAATAATTATCAAAAAAAGTTCAACTTTAGCATTTTTCGCATGGGTATATTGGGTCATAATGAAAATGGGCGTGGCAAAATGCATTTAAAAGCCTATAAATCCTAAACGAAAACTCAGAACTTCACAAAAATTGGTGAGCATATGTACCATAACAGTCTAAACAAGCATGTAAAATTTCATGAAGATCGTACGATAGGTGGCGCTATAACTGTTAAAAAGCTTTGAAAACCATATATTTCCTATGGTAAATTGCCTGTTTTGGCTGTAAATGGTCTTTTCCATCTATTATTTCAGTGGTTAAAAGCTTTACAAATAAAACTTAATGTCTTAAATGCTTATGTGCTTAAAGGCCTTAAATGCTTGAACCCCGATAAATGCTGCTTGCAGCTTTAATTAGGGGTTCAAGCACGAAGTGCTGAAACCCTATTGTAATTGTACTGATTTTTATTATTATTATTATTATTATTCTCCCCTAAAACGCATCGTGCAGCCCAAACCGTAAGAGCTGGAACCTTGAAACTTGGCCAAATGGTAGTCCTCAATTTGGGGAGAACCTATCAAAGTATGACCCAGATTGGCCCATAGGTGGCGCTATAGCAACCAAAAGCGCGGAACTGCTCATAACTCCTAGACCGTATGTCGTAGACTCAAGTGTCCTATATCATTGGAAAGCTGGACGCCTGAAGGTCAAAACGTATATCTCCGATTTTATTTCAGGTATGCAAATTTTTCCGCCATTTTGAATTTTGTCAAAAACCTACTTTTGCGAACTAGTCCCTGGTTTTTCACCCGATCGGAACCAAAGCAGTGCAGAAATGTTCTTTGGAGTCTGAAGATCAATAATTATCGAAAAAAAGTCGAAATTTCGATTCCTGGTCGCTAGGGGGTGATAAATTAATGTTGTGGGAGGAGCCTATTTTACTAAAATGGCTATAACTCGAAAAGGAAATGAGATATCTTCACCAAACTTGGTACACATGTGTAAGAGTTCAATCTGGGGTCATAGTAAAAAAATGTCGACGATTGATCACTAGGTGGCGCTATAACATGAAAAAAAACATGAAAAGGGCTATGACCACGTGACCGTTTGTCCGATTGACTTGAAAATTGGTATGCAGTGTCTTGGTCCAAGGTGCCATGTATGTCTATGAGGACTTTGGCGTATCTCGAAAAACATGGCCGCCATCGACCAATGAAATTTGAGCACCTATTAGACAAGGTTAACGGAGGCCGATCGGAACGAAACTCGATGGGCATGTTCAACTCATGGCCCTAGAGGTCTGTAAGAATTTTGAAAGAAATCGGCCACTAGTTGGCGCTAACGAGTTTTATGGCTCTGTAATCACGTGGTGTTACACTTATTGTCACAAAATGCATATCATTTGATAGATCTGCTCATGCTGAACAACTTTGCCTCAAGAACCATTGCTGTCAATCAAACCGTTCATTAAATATTCGCAATTATGTTAAAAACCTACTTTTGCGAACTAGTCCTAGGTTTTTTGCCCGATCGGAACAAGACCAGTCTAGGGTAATTCTCTGGACTCTCTAGATCAATAATTATCAAAAAAAGTTCAACTTTAGCATTTTTCGCATGGGTATATTGGGTCATAATGAAAATGGGCGTGGCAAAATGCATTTAAAAGCCTATAAATCCTAAACGAAAACTCAGAACTTCACAAAAATTGGTGAGCATATGTACCATAACAGTCTAAACAAGCATGTAAAATTTCATGAAGATCGTACGATAGGTGGCGCTATAACTGTTAAAAAGCTTTGAAAACCATATATTTCCTATGGTAAATTGCCTGTTTTGGCTGTAAATGGTCTTTTCCATCTATTATTTCAGTGGTTAAAAGCTTTACAAATAAAACTTAATGTCTTAAATGCTTATGTGCTTAAAGGCCTTAAATGCTTGAACCCCGATAAATGCTGCTTGCAGCTTTAATTATTATTATTATTCTTCCCTAAAACGCATCGTGCAGCCAAAACCGTAAGGCCTAGAGACGTGATACTTGGTCAAATGGTAGTAGTATTGCTCGCTACTCAGATACACGGACTTAGCCAAATCGGCCCATAGGTGGCGCTACAGCAACCAAAAGCGCGAAACTGCTCAGAACTCCTAGACCGTATGTCGTAGACTCAAGTGTCTTATATCATTGGGAAGCTGGATGCCTGACGAACAAAACGTATATCTCCGATTTCATTTCCGCCATGATAGATTTTCCGCCATTTTGAATTTTGTCAAAAATCTACTTTTGCGAACTAGTCCTAGGTTTTTCGCCCGATCGGAACCAAACCAGTACAGAAATGTTCTCTGGAGTCTGAATATCAATAATTATCGAAAAAAAGTTGAAATTTCGATTCACGGACACTAAGGGGCGCCAAAACGTACGTTGTGGGAGGGGCCTATTTTACTAAAATGGCTATAACTCCAGAAGTAAATGAGGTATCTTCACCAAACTCGGTACACATGTGTAAGAGGTCAATCTGAGGTCACAGTAAAAAAATCGCGGCGATTGGCCACATGGTGGCGCTATAACTTGAAAAAAACATAAAACAGGCTTTAACCACCTGACCGTTAGTCCGATTGACTTGAAAATTGGTATGCAGTGTCTTGGCCCAAGGTGTCATGTATGTCTATGAGGACATTGGTGTATCTCAAAAAACATGGCCGCCATCGGCCAATGAAGTTTGAGCACCTATTAGACAAGGTTAACGGAGGCCGATCGGAACGAAACTCGATGGGCATGTTCAACTCATAGCCCTAGAGGTCTGTAAGAATTTTGAAAGAAATCGGCCACTAGTTGGCGCTAACGAGTTTTACGGCTCTGTAATCACGTGGTGTTACACTTATTGTCACAAAATGCATATCATTTTATAGATCTGCTCATGCTGAACAACTTTGCCTCAAGAACCATTGCTGTCAATCAAATCGTTCATTAATTATTCGCGAATATGTTAAAAACCTACTTTTGCGAACTAGTCCCTGGTTTTTCGCCCGATCGGAACCAGACCAGTCTAGAACAATTCTCTGGACTCTCTTGATCAATAATTATCGAAAAAAAGTTGAACTTTTGCATTTTGCGCATGGCTATAATAGGGTCATAAAGAAAAGGGGTGTGGCAAAATGCACTAAAAAGCCTATAAATCATAAATGAAAACTCAGAACTTCACAAAAATTGGTGGGAATATGTGTCATAACATCTTTAACAAGCATGCCAAATTTTATGGAGATCGGACCATAGTTGGTGCTATAATTGTTAAAAAGCTTTAAAACCATATATTTCCTATGGTAAATTGCCTGTATTGGCTGCAAATGGTCTGTTTCATCTATGATCAAATAATTTTCATATCATAATGGTCAAAACTAGTGCAGTACAATTATCTGGACTCTCTAGATCAATAATTATCAGAAAAAGTTGAACTACTTAATTTGGATGACTATAATAGGGTCACTTCAATATGTGGCCTTGACCAAGTGTCCCCGAAAGCTTATATCTTTTAAGATGCTCAGACCTTTTTAAAAACAAGTCAGAACATGTGAAATATCACTCTAAACATGCATGAACATTTTCAGACAGATCGGACAAAATTTGCCTCTATAACAGTTAAAAAGGTGAAAATGATAAGAATATAATGGCATATTGAGCCAATAAGTGGTATTTTACTGCCCCCTGCTGTTTAAAATTGTCATTTTGTCATATTGTTCTATAATTTATATTTAGACTTTATAAAATCACTATTTTAACATTTACAATTACATTTAGTCAAAATCCATCTGTTAAAGTATTAGTATTGACAGTTTGATCACATCATAATATCCAAATGTCTGCATCTACAACAGAATGTGTGTGTGTGTGGTCTTAGGTTTCTGAATAAATTCTGAATAATCTGATTAATAGTTTACAAAGACTTTGTGAAATGTTTATAGACCATTCAAATATATTTTAATAATGACATATCCCAATAGCATTGAAAAAACAACATTTGTGTGTGTGTGTGTGTGTGTGTGTGTGTAAGCATGCATTATTGAGTTAACATGGAAAAACTTTTTTTCTTTAGTGCAGAAAACTGGTGAAAATCAAGAGGTTTAAAGTGAAAGTGAGGCAATAAGTGGTCTTCTACTGCCCTCTGCTGGCCATTCTACTTATTAATGAAGTCTACTCACATATGCTTTTGCATTCATTACACACTAAAAAATCACTTATATAAAAATAAGACACTAAAAAATCACTTATATAACAATTACTATTGTAGCACAATCATATTTTGTCAGAGTTTATCACTTCATTTGTATTGATACTTCACATAATTGCTAGCAATGTGGTAAATCATGGTAAATCATGCTGAAAACATGGTAAATCATAGTAAATAATACTAGAATGTGGTGTATCAAGGTAAATCATACTAGAATCCTGATACATCATTCTAGAACGTGGTATATCATGGTACATCATGCTAGAACATGGTAAATCATGGTAAACTATGCTAGAACAGGGTAAATCATGGTAAACTATGATAAATCATGGTAAACTATGATAAACTATGGTAAACCATGCTAGAATCACATTAAACAATGGTAAATCATACTAGAATGTAGTATATCATGGTAAATCATGCTAGAATATGGCAATATCTTCTCCAGACTCAGTACACATGTGTATGGGTTCAATTCGGAGATCGGACCATAGTTGGCGCTATAACTGTTAAAAAGCTTTAAAACCATATATTTCCTATGGTACATTGCCTGTATTGGCTGTAAATGGTCTTTTTCATCTATTATGTCAGAGGTTACATGCTTGCTAAATAAAACTTAATAACTTATGATGCTTTTGTGCTTAAAAACCCTTAAAGGCCTTAATAGCTTGAACCCCGATAAATGCTGCTTGCAGCTTTAATTATTTTTATATTTAAAGTGCTTGACAGAACCCTATAAGGTTCTGTATAGAACCTTTTCTTCTAAGAGTGGCCCTATGATGTCCCAGGCCCCAGATTTTGCATTTCTCAAAATGCATCAAAGCAGACAAGAAATACAATCACTCAAGAGTGCAGTAATGAAATAATAATAATAAAAAACCTACACTTTATGGATTTAATCTTACATCTGTAACAAAGAGTTTAATGCAGGCTTCCAGTAGTTCTCTAGCAATGAGTATGATGCGCATCTCATGATCGTTCATGCTACTGCTTTTAAGTTTTGAAGAATGTTTATATTGTAATATATATTGTAATATTATATTTGTCACGGAATAGATGATCATGAGACGAGGATACAGATGCAGAGGAAATTTATTGATGACATGCAGACAGGGTAACAAACTCAAAACTCAGAGACTCCAGGAACAAGAAACTCAGACAACGAACCAACACAAGACTACAAACACAAGGAGGCTAAATAGGGGAACAAACAAAGGAGGGTAATGAGACAGACAGGTGGGACAAATAAACCAATAATCAGATAACAAGATGGGAGGGGCTAGACAATAGACACGAGCACATGGCCCAAAATAACAAAACACCCATGTGCAGCACAAGACAGGACAGGCATGTGACAATATTGTTTTGGGTGAACTATCATTTTAAGAAAGTCTTCAACATTTAATGATAATTGGGACCGAAGTGGGACCGAAGTGACTGCGAAACAAAAAGCTATTTAATTAATCCATTTGATTATAATTTTTATTTAAGTTTGCATGCTAACTTTGACGCAGCCAAAATTATATATTTTTGTAAAAAAAAAAAATCCAAACTTTTTATTTTCTCTGTTGACCCCTAGTGACACTTGGGGTGTGTGAGTTTATTCTTTGAAAACCTCTATTAATTAGAGCACAGAACATCAGCTATTATAAGGCCCCTTTAAAATCTAAACTAATATAAAGATATATTCTAGATGATTCGAAAAGTTTATCCCAGAAGCAGGATGTGAATGCAGACTCTCACACAGAAGTAGACATGTCTGCCTCTTGCAGACAGCAGAAGGTGCTCTTATTTTATATAACACACTCACCAAAACAGCAGAAGAGTAATTGGCCTCTACAGTCCTCTCTGACTGTCACTCAAGAGACAGAGAAAGAGCCAAAGCGAGACAGAGAGAGAACGCTAGCACAAGAGAGAAGGTGTGTAGGAGGATGGGTAGGCGAAAAGAGAGGGATGAGACAAGTATGAAAAATGAGGGTATGGTAGAGCGGCTAGAGCCCACCAGCGTGTCACCTCTGAGTGAGAGAAAGAGGCGAAGGTGGTACATGTGAGTATGTGTGTTTTCTGTAGTTCTGTAGGCAGGGAATCTAGCAGTGTGTGTGTGTGTGTGTGTATGCATGTATGGTGAGAAATAAGAGTGGGCAGATTCATCTGTGTAGGCGTGTGGGTGGGTGAGAGGACACCAGACCCTGAGAAGAGCACTAAATTTCAAAATAAAGGTTTTCGAGTTCAGAAAGTTTGGAGTGAGATGTAGAAAGAAAGAGGATGTGAAGGCCTGAGATGGGTAATGTTTCTGTCAGAGCCAGCTGTAACTGACAGACCTCAAGACTTCCCTGTGTGCAAAACAAAATTGAGCAAAGACAGATCAACAAACTATGATGTTCATATTAAGGGCTGCAAGCAACAAGCAGAAACATTTTGTGGTATTATAATTTATGGCATGTTACTCCAGATATTTAGCATTAAATGGAGTGAGTAATTTATGCTGGAGCCATTCCATTCAATTTAAACTTATAACATTATCATTTGGATCGATTCACTAAAAAGAACCTTTTGAAAAGAATCTTTTGAAAAGATTCACTAAAAAGTTTCATTTTCAAATCTGACATCACTTGTTTGGATTCTAAGCAGCCAACGGACTAGAACAGTACACACATTTACTGCTAAAATACTGTCAAGAAAAGTGGAAGGCGTGACATCAAGCCGACATCAAAGAACAAGCAGCGATGAAAGCAGACTGTATTGCCGCCTCTTGTCATCTTCTTCTGGCACAAAAAGTTTGGATGAACACACCACAAAGATGACAGCCAACAACCATCTGGCATGTACATTCAGCACCTGCATGAGACGAAATAACTTTCCATACCTGCAGGTGGCAGTAGTCTCTATTTGTCCTCTGCGGATATACAAGTCATAAAAAACAAAAACAAATCAGCGCTTGCTTACTATTTTGATTATGAATACTGATCAACTGGCCTTCAAATTTGGTCATTAGGGGCCATGTTGTTTTGAAAAAAATTGCGCATTGGAATTTTGTTGCTTTCGTCTTTCTTCTTATGCACTGAACAGCCAATCAGAGTGATCTTTCTCACCGATTGAATTGAATTGGCGTTGAATTGGCTTCAACGCCAGTTCATCCTGCTTAATCGGCCAAAAAGCCACCAACTGTGATCCGACTAATGCCAACGGTAAGGAACACACCGCAAAAACTGGGCCAACAGACCTTTAACGACAGTCCGGCGACTGACCGTTATTTTTGTGTCTCGTGGCCTTTAAAGTTGTTTTTGCTTTAAAAAAGTGAAATGCTAAGTAGTGGAATGAAAAATGGTTGGGCTAGAGATGCATTTTTAAAAGTTGCACTTCTTTTACCGCTGTGTTTTTAGAATGAGTGTCATGCGCACTAAGACACGACAAAATGGGCAATGGGCAAACATGTCCATAGTGCATGTTTGCATATAAAAACAAAGGAAAAAGCTGGGCAGTAGAATGCAAAAACACGTTCTTTGTGAACAGCTTTTAAGGGATGTTTAAAATGGGTAGTGGAATAAAAAAAATGCAAGGTCTAGACCGTTTTTTAAAAGGTTAAACTCAGTGCTCATGCGCGAGAAGCCGAACAAGATGCAAGATGCGCATGTTTATATACAAAAACAAGTGCAGTGGAATGAAAAAACACGTTCTTCATACACAAAAGAGCACCCTGAATATTCTGCCATATATAAGAAGATTTTTGAAAAAATGGTGAGCAAAGAATGTTAGATTTTTTTTGGCCTAACTATTCCCTGGCTGACACTGAGCGGTAAGGTTTAGTTGAGTTTGACAGCTACGTCTCCCAGGTACAGACTTCAGCGTAGGCCTACACGTTTCTGCAGTCATTCCTGATATAGGTAGCTGGAGGATATAATGAAGACTCTGGCACATTTCCCAGCTGTAAAAGGATTAACTACACGGTCAAATTGTACAGTCACGACAAGATACAAACATGCTCATAGATGCACTACAGAGAGGCTGAGGCAATGGGAATTGTAGCGGAACATAAATTAAAGGGGCGGATGGGATGGCACATTTACATATAGGCAACACCCCCATGCACCATGGAAATGCTGTTATTTTTCATGTGCTAAATTGTTTTTCTGCTACTGCTTTTACTTCAAAACAACTGTTTACTTACACATTCGAAAGGCTAAGGTGTTTTGGGTGACTGCCAGTGTGTTGCTATGCAATTGCAAAGGTTTTTGATTTGTTTTTAGCACATTGCTATGCTAGGGCGTTAATGGGTGTTTGCTAGTGTGGACAAATCTGGTCCTCGCTCGAAATGGGGCAAACTCCAATTCAAGGAAAGTCTGTCCACTTGGAGACCATATTTGCAACACCTCTGGGACGTATTCCGCCATATTGCGCGTTGCAATTTCTTGAATTCATGAAGCACTTCCGGCTTCATCGTCCAGAATTTGTGGGACCATGGTGTACCTTTAGCTTTTTACTTCTGGTGACTGCATTTTAGGCTTCAAAATTCATAAAAGTTGTGATCATCTGTGATAATTATCTTGATGGACAAAACGTGCAAGTATCATAAACTTTTGTTGATCAAAGAGCTTGTTTTTAGCGATAATCTAAAAGCCTATGGGAAAATCCCATGGGGTCGACAAAGTGACGTCATACCTGCACATGGTACTCTCTTTAGCGCCTGATTACTATTCCTAAAAAATCACGTTATGATAAATGTTTGAACTGCGTTATAAGGACCATTAAAGGGACACTTCACCCATTTGCATTAAGCTTTGCATTGTTAGAAACCCAGTCATACTATTGAATGGTCGTGCAACACTCTCTCATTTTCCCCTGAGATGGGAGAAATCTGTTATTTACCTCTTACACTTCCTCCTACAATGACGCAAAAATCGTCATTTTGCGTCATTGTAGGAGGAAGTGTTAGAGGGGGGGATTTCTGTTAAGACTACAGACACTAGTTTCTCATCTTTCCCAGGGTGGGGCGCGCTCACGCTACAGACCTATTACAGATCAGTGGGTGGGACTCAGGGGGGCAGCGTTTCATATTATGTTGAGGCTTCCCCGGGCGCCGCCATTGGCTATCAGACCATCACCTGCTGTTAGCATCCCATTGACTCCCATTCATTTTGGCGTCACTTTGACAGCGAATAACTTTACATCTGAGGCGTTTAAAGACTCCATTTGTCCATTATTTATTTCTAAAGAAATACGAAAATGTATAAAAGGCTCCATTACCTTGTATCTTACGTTATGGCCCCGTAGAAGCAGTTTTTGTAAAAATAGGCTAACGATTGCGTCATAACCACGCGACTCTCTGTCGCACAGTAGAGAATTACCGTATGGACAGGAGGAGAAGCTCGCGGGCAATCGGGGGGACGTGGAGGCAAAATGACAAAATAATGAATCAGAATACTTAGCAAAAGTTACTCCTGCTGCTAGCTCATGGACAGCTCCTACTCACACTCTCCGTCTCTGCAAGTTTCGGAAGGGAATGATTCAGATTTCGCTTGGCACAGCTACTAGAAGACAGACGGGTTGCTCACGTCACATCTACGTCGTCAGGCTCAGTTTGAGTCTGCGCAGTACGCTCGACCATCAGGAAGTTAGTGCCTCTAATTGACTTCACTTGTCTCCGTTGAATCCAATGGGGTCGCTGTGTCCAGTTTATATACTGTCTATGGTGGGACTTTACTCTCTGAAACTGAAAGCAATATCCTCCATCTTGTTTGAAGCTAAGCTAACAGGCGCTGTGGAGACAGATGTAAAGTTATGACAATAGCGGAGGAGAGTGCTCAATATGATATAGAAGAAGAGGATTTCGGAAGTCTGATGCTTGAATCAGGTGTTTGTGGCTACCTTTACAAGCCGCATTATAGCGAAGAGCAGCCGAGGCAGAAGACCTGCCTGCCGCGGACGAGGAGCCCGGACTGGCTCGGGTTAGGGCGGACCGGTGGCGCCGGTGATCTCACAATGCAGCTACGAACCGCTACGAACACAGAGATAGAGTCCGTCTGCGGCAAAGAATTTCAACGATGACAATTTCTCCTGGACGAAATCTCTGAATCAGACGAGGACACGGACGTTTGTGTTGAGAACTATCCTAGTTTCGCACCGCATATGTTCTGACTGAACATCCAGGCAGGGGCGTAGCACCAAATTTTGGGCCCTGGGTACAAACCATCTTGCTGGGCCCCCGTACCAAATACCATAGTGATACCAATGGGTGGGGTATTGCATTTTTAATCATAAAAACACTTAAAATGTAAACAAAATAAGCCACACTCTGATTAATATATTTTTGTTTTATTGTCAAAAGTATAAGTTAATTGATGATTATTTGTCTGTTTAAAATAAATGCAGACTATAGAATCACAGGGTACACTAACCGCCAAACTAGACATTCAGTCTTTGAATTACGTTTTTTAAAATTAGTAATTTTCAATCATTAAGATGTGCATTAAACTGAGAACAATTCTGTACTTAATGTAAGAGCGTGCGCGAGCTAATTTGCAAAGCAATGCGGTAAAATAGGCGCTAATGATCTGTGTTTTTGCGGTGTTAGATTTTGACAATGGAGGGAAATATACAGTGTTTTCATGTAAACATCTGATTTCTGCAGAGTAAGATTACGGTTAACACCTTTAAATATTACATAAATGTATTATTTTGTATTTTTATTAAACTTATTGAGTGTAGGCCTATAAATCAGCAGCAAAAAGTAATTCTTGAAAAAATCTGCACAGTAATTTTATCAAATCTACACGTTAATAAAAACAAATTGCTATTAGTACTCTTATAAAATTCAATTAGGCAATCATACATTTCTCAATTTTATATTTATATATTAATGTCAAGAATTTAGAAGTGTATTTATATAGCCTACGCTACACTACACAGAAATAATACACAATTAAATTATGCTTATTTGAAATGCATTGAGCAGGCTAGGTATGAAACGCTTCAAAACAGAGCGCACAAAGCGCGTATGCGCATCGCAGGTGCAGAATGATGTGCTCAAAGCGACATGGAGTCACAGCAAGTGTGCATTTAAAAGTTCACGGCACAAAGCGAAGACATGTCGAGCGCACACATTCTAGTGTTTATCTGTCCAACAGTTTATTGATCATTTGTTTCTTCAGTTTTAAATTCCAGTTATTGTGCGTCTGATGCCGATTCATAGTCCTTGTGATCTGACAGGCACACGGTAGCGAGTCGTTTAAAAACAGCAACAAACTCCAACAAAATAAAGTCATTTTATGTAAATCCACAGCCTTTTCTCTACAGATCAAGCATTATAATGTTAATATATCATATTGGAGAGAGTTTTACCGTGCATCCTGCTGTAACCGGCAGAGGCGCGCGCGCTGTTTGAATAACGTTAGTTAAGTTAGCTGTTACTGAATGGAGATTGACAGCCGCAGAGGAGCGAAAACGAGTTTCCGTAAACTTTAATGATGTAATACGACATCTGTCCCTCACATTAAGCTATGGAATGGCCTCAGATGACTTTGTCACCCAAACTGACGTGAAAAAAGCGCGAGGCGCCGAAAAGCGCGCTGTTTGCATCCCTGTATGTATGGTGTGATACTATAAAGTATTGGTATATTATTCAAACAGAGTACGAACATAAATGTATGCTATTCTACCTGGAGTAGATATTTATGTTAAAACAATGTCAATGCTCGATGATGCAATAATTCACCTTTTCGAAAGAAATACAAACGAGGAGTAATGCACTATATGAGTTCGCCAACTAACTAGACATTTTGTGTGAATGTGAAATGAATTTCAAGCTCTGGTAGTAGCTAGCCTTGTAGACGGAAGAGTGATTTCTCTTATAGGCAGATATGCGCTTTCTGGATTAGTGGGAGTGGCTTGCGGAGCTGTGCAATGTGGTGCATTGTGGGAGTTGTTGTCTTTCATACAAATGCGTTCTGAAGTTATTTTTTGTCTTTTCTCGTTCACGAAGGCACCAAATTCAAAAATTATTTTACATTTCGACTACATATATGACCCACTTTAAATAAAAAACAATGTTCAAATGGGTGAAATGACCCTTTAATGTCTGTATTAGTTAGCTAATGTTTTAGCATAGCATGCAGATACCCGATTAGCCTAATATCTTAGTTTATACACACATTTGCACTTACCCTACATGTATTCACAATCATCTTTAATGTAATTAAATGTTAATTTAAGTGTTAAATGTCCAAATATTTCAGTTATAAAAAGAATGTAATGTTCAATTATTCACTAAAAAGGCTATTATTAAGTAATAATAACTTTATCAAAGTGAGAAAATTTTGTTCAATTTGTTTTATGCACAATATAGTACATATTTTAAATTAATATAATTTGTTTCTACTTAATATAATTATATATATGATCATATGTGTTTGCAACTGATAAAAAGTATGTTCTATATAGTATGTATGTCAGTAGTATGAATCATGAATCTGGATGTAATACATTTGTCATGTGACCATTTTTAAGTAGTACTGTAGTCCGTTACTGATTGTAAATTACATGATGATAAATGTAGTCAGTAATGTAATCTATTAGATTACACATTTTAGGAAATATAATCGGACTACTATTTGATTACTTTTTACCCAACACATTTATCATATTGATTTGAATAGGATAATCTTGTACCATATTGATATAAAAAACAAAGAGAGAGAAAATATATTCCATTCTTTTTGAAGGGCCTTAAAACATCTTTGCCTTTACTGCCAAGTCAACTCCTCTCCCGTGGCCTCGTGGGATAGTCTACTAGAAGCACACTTAAGAGTCTCATCAGAAGTAGTAGGTCATCCAGATACTTCACCTACTGTTTTACAAGTATTATGAATTAGGGATGTGTAATGTGTAGTTTACGATAATATGATTGTTTTAATGATGTGCAACGTTATGGAGTATGGCGCTTTCACTGCGTGTCATATGCAACTCCCCCAAAATCAAAAAGTTAGTGTGAAAATACTGGAGATACACAAGAAGCGAAAACTCATCTGAACAGTACAAACCTGAAGTAGTAGTTCTTATTAAAGATAGACTGGACACTACAACCCCTGCAATCATATGTTCAGGTGATCATGATAATTATCTTTCTACAATACCACTTAATCAGTGGGGTGTCATACCAGTCTGATCTAAAACGCTTTACCCACAGGCCTGCTGAATGGCTTCGTTTACCCCTTCAGGCACAACCTTAAATTATCTCCCTGCATGCAATCACTGCAATGTGATTAAAATGAATGCTTTGCCTACACATATGCTTCATTTCAACAGAATTAACAGCTCTGGGAGGAACAAGTGGTGATAATTGTGGTGTTTTGGGCCATCTTTTGTGGAGACAGAAGGATCTCATGCAAGCAGAGAGAAAACATCGCAGTTCGGAGGTTACGAGCTCATGGCTGCACGATGCACAATGCGATAAGTGCGTCACCATGACTACACAGGCACTGGGCCAAAAGGGTGGGAAGAAAGATCGCACATAGCTGAAGTTCATCTATTGAGCGTTTTAGCCATTTGAACCTGAAGAAAACTTTGCGCGTTGATAAATGCTCTGTGGCGGGAGCGAAGCGAAGTGGAAGTGAAAAGTGAAGTCAATAGGCTTTGCTGTATAGCAGTCGTGATGCACTCAGGCTCAAAGGAAAATTTCACTTCTACCTCAACAGTTTTTGATCTGATTTCTGTTCTGAAAGGCTGAAAGGAAAGGTCAGGTTAATATTCTCTTCCCAAGGCAGGAAATAACCAAAGTACATTAAGGTTTCAGACTTCGCTTTTTCAGACACCATACCGTTTATGAAACTCTCTTTAATTGGGTATGAGGGAAGAAAACAGACCACATACTCATTCCTTGGCAGCATTTCAGTTAAAGGTCTTCTTATTCAAAACAAAATCCATTAAAACGGACAGTATACATTTATAACACATACCACAAGGTTGAAGAAAACCTCACGGTAAAGCAATAAGGTTGACAAAAGTATTAAGAAAGCAAGATAAATACACAAAATCATTGTGTACATTTCTGAAGGATGATCTTTGAGTCCTCAAAAGCAGGCTGGGATTGGTTAAACTTCCGGTTTCGTGTCAAACTACTGACGGACCCCAGTCCTGAGCATACAGGTCCATGTCAATTCATAGCAATGAATCTCACTGGCCACTTTCGTCTTGTCCAATGATATTTTTTAACTTCTTAAATTTGTTTTTCCCCATTCTTTTCTTCAAGTTCTTCTTTTTCATTTTGTTTTTCTTCTCGAACTGGCTCCCCTTTTTCTTCTCCTTTACTACCTCTTTCGTTGAATCTCCGTTCAGTTCCTTTACCTTCTGCTTTTTGACAGGTTTCTCAACCTTTTTGGAAGTTTTACCATCCAACTTGGCAATTTTGGCTTTTTTGGGACCATCAGATTTCTTTTTCTCAGATTTCACTCCAGCTTTCTTTGTGATGATGGGCGTCTCAGATTTGTTCTGTTTTAATTTCTGCTTCTTGCCCATGATGCTTTTCCCTTTAGTTGAAGCGGGCTTCTGTTCCTTAGATTCTGGCTTTTGGATCTGCTCCGATGAGGCTGCAGTCTCCATTTTTGTAGATTCTTCTTCATTTTCTGAAAAATAAATTCAAAACATTAACATCAGATAGAAAAAAAACAAGTTGTGGAAACCATGGGAAATAACTACGCACCTGTTTCTTTTGCTGCAGTAGGGATTGTGTTAGACAGCTTCTTTAGCTTGGCCACAAAAAATCCATCCATGTTGTGGGAGTGAGGGTAGAATCGGCGAGACAGTTTGAGAGAGGGATGGAAACGTCTCTCTTTGAATCTGTGGAAAAGAGATGCGCATTATTTAATACGCTTTCCCTGGCAAACTCACTCGCGTAACTCAATTTCTGGGAGGACAGCCTTTATTATTGTATATGGATCTCAAATAAGGCCTCATTACCTGGTGAATCCCTCCTTGCCAAAGTCCAGTCCAGCAGGGACCAGCTTAACATTTCTCTTCTTCAGAGCATAGTCCACAACCCACTCATTCTCCTCCACCTATGGGGAAGACAAATCAAATCTTCATAGGAAATTCACTTAAAAAAATTTGAATATTTAGGAGGACATAAAATGCAATCATCCAGACATTTCAGTAGGTTTTCAGACAAGGATTTGTAAGGGTTAATGCCCGACGAGGTGTCCATTGTCAGGTATTAATGGACGACGGCGAGGCGTGAACTGTCTGACGCGCAGCGGAGCCGAAGTCCATTAATACCTGACAATGGACACCTCGAAGGGCATTAACCCGCTTATACCATGGTCACTTGCCAAATAACACATTTTTAAAACATTAGTTTATATTTTAATTAGTTTTACAATCGAAATCTAAAGTTTTTACAAACAATATCTTGGTTTCCCTGGTTACGCCTGACGGTTTATTTACTAGGTGTACTCTATCACTTTTTAATGGACACCTTGCAGCCAATCAGAATCGAGTATTCACCCAGACCAAGGTATAAATACAATTAATCTCCATCCATCCCTTCCACCTTTCCTTTAAATGTTGCACTATAGCGCTGGTTTAAAATGCAATATCTGAGTCAGTCCATGTCAAATAAGACAATTAAAAAAGGTTTTTGCAGCACCAACTCCAACATAGGTTGCTTATTTGTTGTTGGTGACCTAAAAGGTTAGTAAAATATTTATTGTAGATTCTAACACTTTCAGGCCCCTGAAGAATTCATTATTTCCAGGCCAAAAAAACTTCTCATGTGGAAAGCCATGTTCAGGGTATGATTTCTTAAGCATTATGATTGCCGGCAACTAAGGAATTGGTCATTTGTTCCCGTCAAACACAAATGCCTTGCAGTCTCCTCTGAGACACAAATATTTTCATAAAATATGTGAGATATTAAAGGGATACTCCACTTTTTTTGGAAATAGGCTAATTTTACAACTCCCCCAGAGTTAAACAGTTTAGTTTTACCATTTTTGAATCCATTCAGCCGATCTCCGGTTCTGGCGGTACCACTTTTAGCATAGCTTAGCATAGATCATTGAAGTGGACAAGATCGAAACTCTTTGGTCATTTTTTTTTTGAGAGAAATGCTAATCATTTCTCTCAAAAAAAAAATGACCAAAGAGTTTCGATATTTTTCTTATTTAAAACTTGACTTCTGTAGATACATCGTGCACTAAGACTGACGGAAAATGTAAAGTTGCGATTTTCTAGGCTGATATGGCTAGGAACTATATACTCTCATTCCTGCGTAATAATCAAGAAACTTTGCTGCCTTACCATGAGTGCAGCAGGCGTAATGATATGACGCAGCACCTGAAAATAGGCTACCTTCCGTCAACATAACCAACGTGACAACCTGCTTGCACAGGGAGCGTTGGAAGTTACCGAGCTGGGGACTATTTTCAGGCGCTGCGTCATATCATTACGCCTGCTGCACTCATGATACGGCAGCAAAGTTTCTTGATTATTACGCAGGAATGAGAGTATATAGTTCCTAACCATATCAGCCTAGAAAATCGCAACTTTATATTTTCCGTCGGTCTTAGTGCACGATGTAACTACAGAAGAGTCAAGTTTTAAATAGGAGAAATATCGAAACTCTTTGGTCATTTTTTTTGAGAAATGCTAATGGTCTTGTCCACTTCAATGATGTATGCTAAGCTATGCTAAAAGTGGTACCGCCAGAACCGGAGATCGGCTGAATGGATTCGAAAACGGTAAAACTCAACTGTTTAACTCTGGGGGAGTTGTAAATTGTTGTAAAAAAAAAAAAAAAATGTTTGGGGTCAATATAATGTTTTTTAAAGAAAAAACTTATTCTTATTCAGCAAGGATGCATTCAATTAATTAAGTGTGACAGTAAAGACATTTATAATGTTACAAAGGATTTTTAGTTCAAATAAATGCTGTTCTTTTGAACTTTCTACTCATCAAATCATCCTGTCTCATACTTTCCACAAAAATTATTAAACAGCACAACTGTTTTCAACATTTATAATTAGATGGATCATGTGACACTTAAGACTAGAGAAACAGCTGTTGGAAATTCATTTTAAAACAGAAAACAGTTATTTTAAATTGTGCTTTGATTAATTTACGCATGAAATAATTATACCAATCCCAGACTTTTGTAGTAAGGGTAGTGGATGACTTCAAACCTAATTTTTAATATATAAAACTAAAATTTAAAAGTACCCCTGTAGTTAATTTTATCCTTTAAAACTTATCTTTGATCACCAAAATTACATATTCAAAGGTTTTTTCCCCCTTTAATCTATAGACCTAAATTATTGTTTATTGCAATTTTATTGAAATTACTATTCAAGTGCAAAAAATAAGACTTAAAAAATAAAATATCAGATATGTTCTGCACACTGGATGTCAGAGACTAAAATAAATGAATCTGTATTGGTCACCATAACTCACCATAATAGAGCATGTGGAATAAACAAGGTATCCGCCAGTTGAAGAATCAGCATTGACAGAGTCGATAGCAGACAGGATGAGCTCCTTCTGCAGGTGAGCCGAGCGAAGGATATCAGCCTCATCCTGAGCAAGAGAGAAATACTTTAGAATTCTGAATGGAGGATGTGCAAAAACTAAACAAATCCTTCAGAATAAAGGCTGAAGGAAGTCTTTAAAAACTTTAACATCAAATGCCAAAAGAATGAAAACGGGTGACTTTCAGAACAGAATCACCTTGTTGGTTTTAACTGCTGGATCTTTGGAAATGACTCCTGTACCGGAGCAAGGAGCATCCAAAAGCACTCTGTCGAAACCTCCCATCACCTACAACACAAAATGAAACGCCTCAGATTAGACACTGCTTAGGGGAATGATGCCAAAAACAAAGCAGAAAAAAGCATTTTTTAATGACAACATGGTTAACTGAAAACAAAGAAAATTAAAAACGGACAATGCGGACCTTTGGGAATTGTCTGCCGTCATAGTTGCAGATGACCGCATTAGTGACACCGAGACGATGGATGTTTCCCACCACGCTCTTCAGTCTCTCTGCGTTTGCGTCATTAGCCACAATCATGCCCGTGTTCCTCATGAGCTGAGCTGCATCACACAAATGATACACATTTTGGCTTTAGACACTCCAGAATCATTTCCTGATGCTTGCTTTTTAACACAAAGGCAATCATGTGCATTATTTCTACATGACTTTTATTCTTTGGTGCCAACTGTGCCAAAAAAATAAAAAGACTCTGAGATTAGCCACTTCACAAAAACAGCAGTTGGTGTGACTGCCATGGAGAAGCATATGCTCACCCATATATGTGGTCTTGCCTCCTGGAGCGGCACTCATGTCTAACACTGACTCCCCCTCCTGGGGAGACAGCGCCATTACAGGAAGAAATGATGATGCCCCTTGCAGCATGTACTGGCCTGCCAAATATTCTGGAGTTGCTCCTGTATGAAAGAGAGAATTACAATTAACACTTACAATCACCAGTAAATCAGGAACGAAGAAAAACAATGTTATTTTGAAATGACACTGGAACTGACCAATGGGAACAGAAGAGTCATAGATAACCAGCCCCGTTTTGGACCATTTCCCCAATGGATCCAGGTTTACTCCTCTGTTAATCAAAGCCTGTGTTAAAA
The DNA here is from genome assembly GCF_964197995.2 of Scardinius erythrophthalmus. NCBI lineage: Eukaryota > Metazoa > Chordata > Actinopteri > Cypriniformes > Leuciscidae > Scardinius > Scardinius erythrophthalmus. The sequence continues at coordinate 25,678,485 of NC_138236.1, forward strand.
AAACAGAAGTCATAAGAACCAGGATCCATTTGTGAACCAGACTGACATGCTTCAATGGCATTTTGGGTTTGTTTACACCCGTTATTAACGTCCGTTTTGGTCAGGCATGATGCTTGGTAATCTCTTAAAAAAAGAAAGGATCCTAAAGGGGGTTTTCTCGGTGATGCTAAAGAAGAACCATTTTTGGTTCCCCAAAGCACCTTTCTGTGAACAAGTCTTAAAGAACCTCTTTTCTTAGTGTAAATAACACTAACACCTTTCTATGATAAAGAACATTTTATGGAAGAGAATGGTTATTTATAGAACTATAGATGCCAATAAAGAAGTATGTATTAAAATGAGTCTCAGATGCATCTCATGTGACCACTTGTCTCAGATTTTATGACTGTATACAGTACTCAAAACGAGTGTTAAAGTCGGCATGAAATGAAAGTGCACTATTTTTGTGAACGATTCATCAACTAGCATGTGAAAAACATTTTTGGGACCTTGTAATGTTAAATTAAAATGTCATAACTGGATTTTCCAGTGAAAAATAAACTCCTCTCTAGTGACATGTTGGACTTCACCAATCATTTAGTCCGCTTAAACCCAGTCCCCCCTCAATTGACTGCAAACGCATCTCAAAATCAAATCTACATCTGATGCATAGAACCAAGTCTACGTCATACATTTTTTGTTACTCAATAATCCATTACAATTGGACGTACATTAAAACATAGAAGAAAACAAAAACCTCTCGCTACTTCTGTTTCATCAAGAACTTAAGTTGCAGTTACATTTATCTTCGCACTGCAAAATCCAATCAATGGGAGTCAATGTAACCAGAAATTTCGTGAGGGCAAAATTTCCCCATGCAGATTTCTCACCTGGTTCAAGTTGACACAAATTCATAAGCTCTCCATAAAGTAACTTGCAGTCGCATAATATGACATTTACCAAGGCGGTAATAACATTAAGTGACATGGCATCTGACGCACAGACACGTCGCTAGGCTTAGTGACACATCCAGTCTTCATTGGCATGTGCTACTGACAATGTTGTGAAACACCGACGACATGTCGCGGAACATGTCGCCGTATGTTGTGACACCTCCAGTAGCGACTGACAGACGAGTTGAGAAGGTATACTGACATAACTGTGACACAAATTCCTAAATAAATAGGCTAATTTAATGATATTCTAAAATAAATGTCAATAAAAACATTGTCAGTTTGTGTCACGTCTGCCACTGAATGTTTTCTAATACCAGTGCTGTTGTTGTTTATCACACAATGTCGCAAACTGCTCATTCTAGGAAGGAAGTGAAATAAATCTATCATGGGTCACTACGAATAACGCATTAACAGTCGCATCCGTTACTGTAAACCTTTATTATTGCATGATGCTGCACGCACGCCAGTAGGTTAGTAAATATTCATCAAAATAAAATATTTTTCAACTAATAATCAAAGCAAAAAATATTTAGTTGCACAAAAGTTATCAGTAACTTCAAAACTAGGCTTAGTTGGCACACACGCACCTGGGCGTTTACCTTATGGGCATTAACTTTTCGATGGATCAGGATACATTAGCATTTAACAACTTCGATGTGATAATGTGTTTTCCACCAGCTCTTATGAGGTTTCAGTAATTGGATCATGTTTTGGAACCCAATATCATTTAGCACCATTCGATCACAAACCAGACATAAATGGAGCCTCTGATACAAAATATCACAACATTTTGGAAAAAGATTAAAAGAAGAAGACTTTCCAGACCTGAGCCAAGTCTCTCCTTCTGGTTTTCAGGGTGTTGGTTCTGATGGTGACTGGCCTGTGAATTTCATTGGCCTCAAGAAAATCAATCAACTGAAACAGAAAATTTGTATTCGTATATCAATATATACAATGTATATGGCACACAAAACCTTTCCAAAGAATTTGGTTCTGATATAGATGTACTGTCAATTCATATAGAGGTGGAGGGGGTGTGACCATCCACCCCTTCAGATCTTGACAGACATTTGCTTTATCCCGTTAGCATAGCCACACACCTTGTGAGGAAGCAGATGGGTGGTACTAAAAACAGGAAGCATCTATACTTCAGCAATAAAAGCTGTCATGCTAAGTTACTCATCATTACAGACTAAAAAGCAAGAGCACACACACACCTCAGAGAGAGAGAACAGGTCCATGAGTTTGCTGATGAGGAAAGGGTTGTAGCTGTAATAGGTGCAGAGGTCAGAGCGCAGCAGCGAGAGATACTCCGATCTTTCCTTGCCTTCCTCTCTCTTCTCACTGAAGTGAGACAGCACATCCACATTATCTTTGATCCTCTGATGGATGGTCTGCAAGTCCATCAGTAAAAGACCTAGATACACGCGACACGGAGGGCGGCGACTTAGAATACACCTCTAGATCAAACTAAATCTGTGTGGCTGTGAAAATCTGTAGTTTGATGACAAAAAAAAGCTGGACTTGCTTACCTTCCTTGGCTCTATCCGCCGCAGCGGGGAGTTTGAATTGTTCCGTCTCGTCAATATTTGCCTGCACAGTATCCTCTTCCTCCTCATCTTCCTTTAAATCTTTCTTTCCCTCTTCTTCGTCGTCATCATCATCATCATCACTACTCTCTGGTTTCATGCTTGTTTGTTTTTTCTGTTTTCTTGCAGCTCTCTCTATTGGCAGAAGCTGACACGGCAAAGGATGATGGGACACAATTAGGAATTGGCTATGCTTGGAATACAATGCAGACTCTTTTTTTTATTATTATTAAAATATATATTGTATAGTACTGTAACGATGTACATTTTTAAAATTGCTGTTGACATCACTTCCAGTTATCTTTCATAGAAATGGAAAGTCAAGCACACTCCATTGTGGGATACAGTGTTTTGTGCTCCCAAACTTCACATTTATCAAAAGTAGTAGGACATCCGGATGTTTAATGGAGAAATTTGACATGCTACACAAAAGGTCAAGATTTTCTCTATACAAATGTTGGTTTCATACCTCTTCTCCATCACTGTCTTGTTCATCCCCTTCATCAGCACCATAGTCATCCACCATTTCTTCATCGTCATCATCATCATCATCATCTTTCGCCATTCCCTTGAGATCTAAGTCCTTTACAACATCATCATCATCATCTTCTTCTTCCCATTGGCTGTCGCTGTCCTCATCTTCCTCGCATTGTTCAATCTTTCGTTTCCTCTGTGCTGGTTTGAGCCATTCACTATTCTCATCTGAGAATCCTGCAATAAATATGAATTGATTTGCAAATTCAACGGTGTATAAACATAGATATTCCATTTTTGTTTCATTTTTAAACCTTTACATACCTTTTTTGGGCTTTTCCTCTTGTTTGGGTTTTTTGGTCACTTGAGTTCTCTTTACAGCTCTGTTGAAATTAATAATAATAATAATAAATGACAAGTTATCAGAAAGCGAAGGAAAAAAATCTCCTAATCAAAAGAATTTTACCGTTTTCTTCCTCTGCTTGAAAGTTTTTTAGGCCCCTCATCTGTGAACAGAAGATAACCATTGTTATAACTGTTTGAATTTATGCATATAGTCATTATATATCTCAATCATGAATGAATGAATGGAATAATCACTCAAAGTATATGTGATTTACCATCAACCAAAAACTTGGACAGCTCAGTTTCGGCTCCCTTCTGTTTCCTAGCCTTACGTCCAGGTCCTCTTTTCACCCTAATGGAGGGATCCAACTTTCTGCCCATGATTGACACCTACAAAGTTGTTCTGGGGTAACAAAACAAGTAATCAATAAAACAGATTTGACCAGAAGTAAAAACATGATTATTGTAAGGTTAGAAACACAAAAACCAGTACAGCGTGTGGGTTGCCATGTCCCATGTGGCTTTCATACTGTATAATATCACTCTCATATAAACATAATCATCTACATAATTCAAAGCTTCCATTGTATTAAAATAGATGTATGGCTTGTAATAGTGACAAATACAACTTTTACTTGCATAACTGGCTGCTTGATTGACAGATCGGAGCGTGATGCTGCTTCCACAATGTAACACTGGTAAGTTAATGCTACTATATTCATTAGGTCAATAAAATGCAGGCCCATTATGATTATATTATTGTAGTAAATTCAATATCATGTTTAGATAGAACACATTAGGTTGTATTTTACGCACAATTTACTAGCACGCTGCAAACTACGAGACTAGCTTACTGTGTGAACCGATTAAGACACAAAAGTAGTAACTGTAAACCCAACAGATACTTACTGTTTAACAAAAACAAGTCCTTGCGATTATCCCAATCTTCTCTAGAACACTCCGAGAAATTGTAGCTTTAATTGACTAAAGTTGCCATGTGCCTCTCATGCTGCCGTGAACTAGCGCACATGTGACTACAGCAGCACACGTTGGACTCCCGGAAGTTGTTAGCGATGCCCGATTCGTGAACGATTCATTCTTTGGAGTCGGATCTTTTCTAAATCGGTGATTTTTTTCCCCTCCTCGTTTTTTCCGGTTTAAATGAATTTACTTCAGTAGCCGAATATCACAAACACTTTTTAAAATTGTGTTTAAATATACAAGAACGTTTCTTGACAAAATAATTTAAGTAGCCTACTTACTGACGTAAATTTAAAATTATATTTAGGCTCCAAGTGTTCAAGCTGAATTATGGTTGCAACAAAATGAACTGGGACACATGAAACTGCAATAAAGACCTTTATTTAAAAACTTTAAAACCAGCAATCAGCAGCGAGTGAACGTTACGTAAAACTTTTCGTCTTTGAGCCGGTTCTTAAAACCGAACAGTTCGAAAGAACCGATTCGCGCAAATGAATCGCACACATTTCTACTTCCGTCGCGCACATTCTGCGAAGGAAATTCGACTTGAAGTTGTCGGAGAGAGCTTCAACTCAAGGGTTGAGTGAACACAACTGGCATGGAGGACGAATGGGAGGAGGAGGAGCAGCTGGTTGTGGCGGAACTGTCTGGAATGATCGGCTCTGATTTACTGTCCAGTCGGCAGAGCACCTGTAAGATAGTGGACATCGACAGCGAGCAGCCCATGATGCAGGTGGGCCGGTATCTGTTCGCTGGAGAATACGAGGACGCCATCGGAACATGTGTGTTTTTTGAAGAGGATGGTGCTGACTCTAAACCAGCCCTTAAATACAAATGTCTCACAGTAAAGAAGCTGATGCTGCAGCGGACGTTTCTCTCCGAGAGGAAGGAGGACGAGCCCGTCTCGAACCGCATAGAGGTGCTGGCTCTCCACGATGAGGAGTCGGTCGGACGCAAGAGCGCGGTTTGTCACTACCTGGATCCGATAGACACAGAGAAATCGGCGCTAGACGAATCTAAAGATGGCCATGGTCCAGAGATGAGCGAGGAATCAGCGGCTGAACTGGAGGAGACTCTTCTGGAGAACTCCACTGAGGAGCCGATGAACGCCAGCAGCTCTTCTGCACTGGCGGCTGTAGAAGAAAAGGACGATGGCTCTTGAAAGACTGCTTGACTTCTGACAATGTACATTCTGCGTCATGTACATATGCTTTCTGGTTAATAAAAGTTTTGTATTTTGTAGTCCGGTATGGATGTCTGTCCTATGGCGTCCTAAATAAGTTGCATAAATAATTCTATCTATCGCTCTATCTACCGATCATCTCTTTCTATCGATTGTTCTATCTTAATCTTTCTATCAATCGATAGTTCTCTATTGTTCCATCTATCATTTGTTCTATCGTTCTTTTTAATCAACCATTCTATCGATTGTTTTATTTTTCAATCTATCAGTCATTTTATCGATCAATCTTTATCTGTCTATCGATCTTTCTATCTATCGATCGTTCTATCTTTCAACTTTTCTATCAATTGTTCTATATTTCCATCTATCGATCATTCAATTAATCTTTCTATATATCATCAATTGTTCTATCTTTCCATCTATCGTTATATCTATTGATCATTTAATCTTTCTATTGATCGTTTAATCTGTTGATCGATCATACTATCTATCGTTCAAACCTTATATCTATCTTTGTCTATCGATATTTCAATCTATCGATCTTTCAATCTATCGATCATTCTATCTATTGTTCAATCTTTCTATCTATCAATTGTTCTAACTTTCTATCTATCGATCGTTCTATTGTTCCATCTATCGATCGTTCTATCTGAATTCAATTAATTTGAATTATTCAGGTTAAATGGAAAGAACTGACTCGAATGAACGCTTCTCGCAAATCACCATCTCTAGACAGTGACTAGTTCAGAAAGAAAAATGTAATAACTGGGTGGAGTACTACATATAAGCATTTCCATGACTTTTATATTACATCAGATTTCAGCTCTTTTCCTGTGTGAACATAACATTTAGCCTAAAATAGAAATGGTGTTGTAATTTTGTAACATGAGGAAAAAAAAACATCTTGAATAATAGAAAAACTACAAAAGCAATCTGCCAAAACCTACAGATGGCCAACATTCAAAATCTGAGGCAGGAACTCAAATGAAAAAAAAAAAAAAAACTGAGTCCTGTTTGGAAATGTGCCAACTGTGTAAAGAAATAAAGAACTAACATCAAGTCTAGAAAGAAAAGGAAAAAAAGCATTCAAGTAACATCTAAAGCAAAGTTGAAGATAAAGGAAGCTAAAGAGTCCAGAGAGACTGAACTCAGGAGGAGAGACTGTTTTTGAAGCTGTCTGTGTGAATGAAGAACACAAGAATAAAGCTGAAGTACCTGATTTTAAAAGAGAATTTGAAATATCCATTTTATTGCAAGGAGGGAAAAAAAGGAAAAGTGTTGTTTTACATATCAGGAACAGATTTAAATGCAAATCTGGATTTATTATTAAATGTGTAAACCTATACAAAAAGGTTTAGGTTTAATACCCCACATTTAAAGAGTATGGTTTCCTTCAGCGTGTTAAAATTGTGTTACAATCCATGGAATAATCTCCTCTGTTGTGACGTGTCATATGAAACACACACACACACACACACAGAATGCGGTCCAAAGGTTTGTTCCTTAATCAGGCAGAAACATGACAGTTCATATCAGTTTGGTTTTGTCATAAGACTCCCCAGACCTCCTCAAACGCTGAACACATCTTGGCACAGGTGAGAGCTGCAGATAGAGGATAGTTACTGATGGACAAGGTCTTCTCTGTGTAGTCCACATTCACCTACATCAGGATTGAGGAACAGAATTTAGTATGCTGTTTAGTGATGAAAATTCACGTTTATGAAATCATTTTCTATGCATGGAGAGTATATACTCACTGCTCCATGCGCAAATGCTCCAATGACAATAGCGGCAGGTCCATCTTTAGGGACGATTGTTCTGGGACATACAGCATCTCCTGCTTTGAACGATGTGGAAAATCGGGGGCATCCAGGTGGCAGGTGGTCCGACACTGGGTTTTTAATGAGCCTCAACAAACGCTGAGAGCCATCCGCTGCTCTCACACACAACTTGTGCAGGAGCTGGACTGTAGGAGGACAAATTGTAGGAAACTAAATTTACATACAGCATTACAGGTGTTTTTTGCATTACAAGGTAACACTTTATTTTAAGGTGTTGTTACAAGTCACATGTACTTACTATAGTAATGATGGGGAACACTCCTGGGGAAAAAAAATGGGCCAAGCCCAAAATGACTAAACTAAGCTATTAATTGTCTTAACCACAAATTATTGGTTCATTACCAAAAATGTAAGCAAATTAACTACTTAAAAAGCCCCTGCTCTCTCAGCAAAACATCAGAGACGGAATGACATTTTGGCAGAATATGGGAAGTTGTGTGTGGTGTAAATAATCACAATGAAACATGGTGATGCTCCAGAGAAGTGTCTTCGAAAATCTGCTGAGAAATATAGGAGAACATTGCAGAATGGCTTGCTTCCCACAATTAAAAAGTTGTTATCTAAAGAGGAATGATCAGATATTTTTAAAAAAGACAATGCTCCTGCCCAAATTTCAAAGACAAACAAGAAATGGCTTGAGAAAAAGTCCATCAGGCTCATGTTTTGTCTTGTCAGATTCCAGATTTGAACCCTTAAGAGAATATTTGGTCTCACATTAAACAAACTAACTAGGAGACATTTTTCAACAACTCACTAACTGTTTGAAGCCATCAACACTGACTGAGTCACTGACTCTTCCTGTAAAAAGCTGTCTGCAAAAAGGCTATTCTGTGCTAAGTTACATTATCTACAGTGCCTACAGTGCAATTCTTGCTATTTCCTGACTAGTGATTAAAATGGTTAAGACCAATAAAAGACCACTAAATATTTTGCCATTTTTGGATTGATCCATTTTTCTTTTGCCCAGGAGTGTATAATAATTAACCACCATCACAGTGAAGGGGACAAGTCCCTAACAATAATTTGGAAAAATACCTTGGCCGCAGTATTTATTCATCTTTGTTCATGTTATTTAATAAAAAAATATAGCTGTTCAATGTTTGTTCATGTTAGTTCACAGTGCATTAACTAATGTTAACAAATACAACTTTTGATTTTATAATGTATGAGTAAATGCTGAAATTAACTAAGATTAATTAATGATTTAGAAGTGCAGGTCATTATTAGTTAAATCACATTTTGCCGTTTTTAACTGAAAATATGCTATCATTTACATGATGCATGTAATTCATAACTGATTCTAATGAGACAGGTAACATTTTGCGTATTCGACATATTAATAAGAGTGAATGAATGCATATATATATATATATTACTTGCAAATAATGTAAATTGATCAGCTCACAACTACAAGAACTTTTTACCTAGAATTTTTTAATTCCCTTAAATTCTTTATTTAAATAAAGACCCCCCCCACACACCAAAAGTTTGATTACAAGTAACTAACCCTATATTTAACCATATAGTAAATACATGTAGTTAATCAATATTACTCAGTTCTTATTTGTGTAATTACACTAACTACATCACCTTAAAATAGTGTAACCCGTTACAATACCGACATTACAGTCAATGTGCAAATGGAGCCTTCATGTTAATTTACCCATCAGTCCACAAAATCGTGCAAAGGTGCGAGGAATTCTCGTCTGTGGGTTGATCTCGATCAAAACATTCTTCTCAGTGTGAATGTACACTTGCAGCAGTCCAGCTCTATTCAAAGGACTGTCCAGTAACATCAGCAGGCACTGTGGGAAAGCAGATGTGACATTCAGATGACAGATGTGGGACAAATAAAAATCTCACGGCCAAAATCATCAGAAGACGGCTTGTTTTCTTCTCTTAACCTTCATAATGCATTCAAAACCTGCATACCATTTGGACACCGTGGAATGTAAGTTTTTAAAACAGTCATACCTTTTTCAACTAAAACAATATTGAACCTGATCAATAACTTCTCGCTAATGAGTAAATGTGCAAATATGTCAGTTTTGGCTGATAGTGTGATATTACCATATTATTAAATTTACGCCCTTTTAAAAAATCTTTAAAATTTGAACTGTTACATTACAACAGAAAAAACACTAATGCAAGAAAAACAAAAATTTCTGATACATATGAAATTTACAAGAATATAATCTGAGTGTGAACAGTATCAACTTGTCATGCTGCAATGTTTATCATACATATATATACAAGGGCGTAGATTTGGTTTGAACATTGGGGGGGTTGAAAAATTATTCTGCATATTTTTCATGTGATCATGGTATAAATATTGGGGGGGTTGTAATGCATAGATTTAAATATTGGGGGGGTTATCTCCCCCCTAACCCCCCCACAAACTACGCCCCTGTATATATATATATATATACATATATATATATATACATACATATATATATATATACATACATATATATATATATACATACATATATATATATATACATATATATATATATATATATACATATATATATATATATATATATATATATATATATATATATAATTCTGCTGCATAACTGACATAATTTGTAAAGCCTCGGTTGCTATGCTTTACCAAAACTATAGAATTTGTATGCATCTCCAAAAAATCGATAAAAACGAACCCCGGTGTATTATGGGGATTAATATGAGCATGGTAATATTGAAATGTTTTAGATGACGGAAACTAACAACATGAACGCGCATTTCAAACACTGGAGAGCTTTACCTGATGTGTGATATCAGGGCGAATCGTCCCAGGGTCTCTTCCACTCTTCAAAATCATACTCTTATGCTGATCACAGTTCAGCAACTCAAATGTCTTTCCAACCTGAACAGAAACACGTTCACATTTAAATGCTGAAACATATGGTTATGAAAAATATTATTATTAATGTCAAGTTAACAAACACCCGGTCCAACACTGAAGTTTATATCTCTACCGAGCCTCCTTGTCTTTTACCTTTACGGTTTCAAGAGTCGCTCCTTCTAAAACAACAACAAGACGCTTTTCCGTCATCTGATCGTGCAGACTTCTTTGGTGTTTTGCCGGTTTTGGTTCATATTCATCTAAATGCTTCAGACCACGCTTGTCTCCAGCGCGTGCAGCCATGTTGACACAGAACTACGACACATCAAATGCGTCACAACAACGCGTTTGTTCAGAGTGGCGCACGCTGATGACGGTCTCTCTACATAATTAAAAATGTCGCTGTAAAATACTACTACACTTGACCACCAATACTTAAATGACATTATGTTATTATGAAAACAATAATACATTTATAAACACAATTTTAAAAACAAAAAATACCAAGAATCATCGATTTTTGCTTGCGTCAGAATCAAAACAAACCCTGAACTTTCATGATGGCTACACCCGAAAAGAACACATTCCAAAACACAATTCTACGTTTCTTTCAAATATAAGTTGCACATATAAGAGTGACATTTATGATACATTACGACTCCAGACCTCAAACTGTATTACACTAGAGAGAGTACAGGTACATTCATCATTAATAAATTGAATTGCTTTTACGAGGTGAGAGCACTCTCCTTCCTTTCTAAAACTTAACATAGTTTTGTTGTAACCAGTTTAACAGTAAGACCATAGTTACCACATATTAAACCAGTGTAACTTTATAAACAAACTAAGAAATACTGCCACAGGTGTTGTAAAAAAAAAAAATACATGAGATTTCCTCCCCCCATAATATATTATTTTGCATGAATTCCCCCAAAATTCTTTAAAAGCACGGTACATTTTCAAAGTGTTATGAGAGATCATATCCACCAAGCAGCTTTTAACTGTTTATCATACTGTACATCACTTATCAAATGAGATTACATTGCCTAAATGTATATGTGACATTTTTATACTTATCCAGTGAATATAAAAAAGTTAGTGATCTCTGGAATGACTTTCTCCTATTTTCACTAAACAATGAGCAGCTCCAATGGTTCAATAGTCCCAAACTAGCTCCAACAGGTCTCACTGGAGGTGTTCCTCCCAGATTCAGTGCAGCGTTCGACTCTGGCACATCTCATGAGGAGAACTCTGAGATGTATTCAGGCAGGTCAGCAGTTTGGGGCAGAAGCCTGAGTTCGAACACAGGACTGTCACCAGGAATGAAGGTTCAAAGGGCATGAACTCACGGTAGGGGTCAGCGTCACACGTTACCTGTAACATTTGATTTGAATGTTTGATTAGCACACATGCTTGAGTGTCTATGTAATTCTCTTTGAGATGTTCTCTGTACCTTAGTATAGGATGAGAGGAACAGGTGAATGTAAGAGAGACCTGATAGAGATGAGTCCGTTGGATGTCTTGTGAAACTTATCTTATAAGCCTGTAAGGAACAAATATGGAATATAAAAGGTTGACAAAGACAAATGTTGGGTTACCAGAGCACATGTCCCAACGTTCCCTGTTAGCTGGGCAGAAACAAAGAAATAATTTAATTTTTGCACAGTATAAATTGGGTCTTTGAATAAGAAACTATTTAAGATGCCTGTTAATTTTTAGTATGGGGTGATCATATTTGGGGGTCTGTGACATCTAAACGATAGAAAACCCCTAGACTACAGTGAGTTAACTTACATCCAGTGCCACCAGTAGTGCAGAGTACTGGACCCAAACCTCCTGCTGTTTAGACGGGGGGAGGGAGAATGTGCCAGCCTGTCCCGGATCCTTGATCACACTCAGATAATGAGACCACACGCACATACTCTCTGACTCTGGATTGTTGGCCTGTGTGTGGACTAGTGATGAGAAACATAGAAGGGGATTAAAAACACTCAAAAACACATCGCATATGCATATTCATATTGAAATCCATACCGACTTACTATCAGGAAGCAGAAGGTGGAGAAGATCTTTAGCCATCAGAAATCCCAGTGTCCCATAATTCAGTGCCCTAGAGAATATTGTAATTTATACCATGGTCTGTCTGAATACTTGATTCTGATTGGCTGAAAGGTGTGCAATAAGTAAGGCTTAATGCTCGACGAGGTGTCCATTGTCAGGTATTAATGGATGACGGCGGGGCATGAACCGTCCGACGCGCAGCGGAGGACAGTTGCCTCCGCCAAAGTCCATTAATACCTGACAATGGACACCTCGAAGGGCATGAACCCGCTTATACCATGGTCACTTGCCAAATAACACATTTTTAAAACATTAGTTTATATTTTAATTAGTTTTACGATCAAAATCTAAAGTTTTTACAAACAATAACTTGGTTTCCCTGGTTACGCCTGACGGTTTATTTACTAGAGGTGTTTCTCAATGTCAAGGATACTTCCTTGGCAGGACTGGTCCTTCCAAGTCACTTCCTTCAGAGGCTAGGCGAGGCTCCTCTTTAGCATTCGGAGAACACGTAAATGGAACAGGCTAGCAAGTGCACGTCAGTGCGTCATTACGTCAGTGAAAATGAAAAACAGAGCGTTGCTATGGACGCAGTTCTGTTCACTCAGGCAATATAATCGTTTTAAAATCAATAAACTCCTTTTTAATCATATTGATTATTTGACTGTCAAGTGTGTTTAAACAGTGCGGTCAATTTGACCCATAACATAATGGATGTAATTATTTTTTAAAACAAATGTTTGGTAACGTAAATATATTTACATTTGAAAGCATATTGACCCGTTAACGCTCCGACTCCGTTAACGTCTAACATTTTGAATTTTTTGAACAAGATAGCAAAACTCCGCGCATAGGATTGTGGGTGATTTGAGAGCGCTAAGAGCGCGAAGGCTACACATATGCATCCTTTCCTTTATATGGGATATTTTTCGAACGAAGGACTCAGTCCTTGGTGGAAATTCTGAGGATCCTCGACATTGGAACAGTCCTTCGACGGATGTATATGACGTAGCATCCTCGAAATTCTGGCTTCCGAGGATCCTTCCTTGACATTGAGAAACGCCTTAGGTGTCCTCTATCACTTTTTAATGGACACCCTGCAGCCAATTAGAATCGAGTATTCACCCAGACCATGGTATAATACTGTTTAATGCACAGGTAGTTCCAAGTCAGTTAAATCACTGATCTTGTTAACGCTTTTCTTGCAGTAAATCGCACACACGCGATACGTCACACATGGAAACAGGAGCACAGAAACTTGTTGTCAATGTCGCTGTTTTTGAAGTAATTAAATTACAGGTAATTCACACGCACATCTCTCTCTCTCTCTCTCTCTCTCTCTCGATCGATAGGTTAATTAATTCAAATAAATGTTAGAATTCAATTTTCAAAAAATTATTTGCCTCCACGTCGTGCATTAAAATCGTTTAAAGCACAGCTAGCTGACGATTATTCCTTATGTAAACATTTGTATCTAACTTTCATACATTCATATTTATGCATCATACATCTTCATCATATAAAAACTAGAATGGAGTGGAGAATGAGGAATAATCAGAGTAACATTACACAATAACATATTAACATTTTACTAACAGCGGTGCAAAGTATATCAGGATATACCCAAGTTAATATTTTTACAGTTGAATGAATATTTCTGTGCTTATGTTGTAAGAAGATACCTGGGATATGAGGAATGGAAGAAAGGCAAAACAAACATTCCAACAGGGATGATGATGTCATTACCAGAGATGGATGGAGTGATAGACAAACTATAGGAGAGGAAAGACAGAAATGTAAAATGGATGATGATGGCATAAATTGAATATTCACCCTAACTATTTTCAAAACGCATGCAGTTAATCAATGCACGTGTTTCACTTTTCAAACAAAACCTTTAATCAAAATGTCACTGCCAGTGAAATGACAGACTTTTCCAATCATTTAGTCCGCTTAAACGCTCTGTTTTTCATGGCAACGGTGTGTTATACTTTGCAGCGGTCTGTTATCAAGAAATAACAGACTCCATTCTACATTGGAATTCAACCAAGCCATGTAATAACTCGAAAAAATCCAAAGACTATTTTTCTCTTATTTGACACTGTGACAAAACGTTACCTTAAATTTCATTGCTAATATGCGAGCACTCACCCTTCAGCCTGTGTGCCGTGTGAGAGCAGTCTGTACCTGCTCTTCTGCTCCAGCACCAGCATCTGCAGGTAGTTGGAGAAAAAATCCTCCTCTTTCAAAACCACCTAGTGCAAAGAGGAGCAGAAACACAGCGAATGAAGAATATTTCATTCACTCATCCCGACTAAACTGCTTGTTCATTTATTCATCTTCAAATGAAGCTACCTCTGCATAGAGATGGTTGAGTTCTGTATGATTGAGATTATTAGTTTTAGTGGAGAGTCTTGGATTAAGAGATTTTATCTGAAAAACACACAAGATTATCAGAACAAAATCCATCCGCAGTTTAATTTTGTACATGATTCACAACATACCTTATTCAAAATTAAGTCTGATGAGTTGTTGTCCCTCCAGCTCAGATCTGTTAGTTTCTTCTTGAGGGATGAATAAACATCATGAATCAACTCTTCAGCCTGGCAGAGAGAGAAAAACAATTGCGTTATTGCTCTATTAAATACATGTTCATGCATAATCAATCCTTTATTTGTTCATTTGGTCGAACCAGACCTCTTTCTGTGCATGTCGTTCTCTAATTGCGTGACTGAGTAAGGCGTCAAATCCTCGCTCTGTCTGCTGAACACATCGCCACCAGCGTGGCATCTCCTAAAATCACAGACAGTATAAGCGAATGAAATATATAATGCAGTCTGAACTGCTTCACTTCACACAAATAGGCTTTGTGGGGAATGAATCCAATGCCGACCCACCTCCTGAGTGTCTCCAGTCACAATGGAAAAGTTTCTCATTGTTTGGAAGAACCTCGAGTCCAGCGCAGGTATGAGTGTTTGCAAAAGACTAAAGATCATGTATGTGTGAAGAGGGATGCTGCAGATTTATACACAGGCACAAACGGAGAAACAAAACATTTGTATCGTTCATCAAAATCTATCAAATTTTAAGAAACCATGCCAAAAAGTGACTTACGTGCCCATTATCTCTTGCTTGACTCGCCATTGGCTGATTGTCTGGGACATGTGGATAATGTATGGGAGATTGTGGACTAAAACAATATCTGATTGGCTGATAGGAAGAGGCTGAAACATGGCTTGTAGGCAAGCAAGCCAATCAATGGCTGGAGCCAGAGTCTGTGAGGGACAGGAAAAACAGCGTCAGTTACATACATTATTTGGGTTAATGACATGATGTTAATTTTTTGTTGGAGTTGATCCAACTCAACTGCCCTGATATTATAATGAAGAAAAAAGCCTACTTAAAAAAGGATGGAATACTTAAAAGGAAAACCTTATTATGTAGTTTGGCATACACTTGTATTATTATTTCTTTGAGAAAATAACAATTAATCAAATCTCACTGCTTATTAATATTATTTTTAAGTGTCCACCAAATCCAAGTCATGTGGTCAGCTAAATCATAGGTGCAGTTGTCATTAACTAAAACTGGAATAAAATGCATGAAAGCATTTCAATTGAAAGCGATTAATTTTTTTTACAAAAGCACGTAACAAATTTAACAAATAACTATTTACAAAAACTTAAACTGAAAATTTAAAAATAAAATCCAATTCAAAATATTAATAAATACTATAATAGTATATAAATAATAATAAAATAACATTGTCAACATGCAGAAATATAGTTGTACTGTAATATAGAGCTACTGCACAAAATGGTTAATTAATATAATTAAAATAATTTATGAGATTTGTTCAAAAAAAATCTTTTCACCTTTTATTATTTAAAATGATTATTTAAAGACATTTTCGAAAATAATAAGACTTGCATACATGTATGTAAGAAAATACTTTATACTTTTTATATCACATGACATCACGAGTCATTAAATGTTAGTTTTCTTGAGAAATAAAACAATAATAATAAAGTATTTCCAAAACCATATGAAACAAATATGAATACAAAGAGAACATCTCTTAGAATGTGGCACGTTTGTTATAGCCTGTTAACTGTCAGTGTAGGGCACACATGGAATGCTTTTTATTGCTTTTTCCCCCATGACATATTATAGTAATAACTATAAATTAGGTATTATTCCAAAGCTTAAACACTCAAAATTGATTCTGTGAAAACAGTTTTGAAATTGGACATTGCATTATTGTGGAAACGGTTTGCACACCACCATTGTGGTCAAGAGAAACAGGCTTAGTCATTATCAACCAGACTTTGTAATGCAAAAACAAGCTCATAGACAAAGGAGAGCAAACCAGCTGCAGTGACACTGTGAACTGAACAAAAGCTATTGGTTTCTGGAAGAACTGACACTTTAAAATCTGAACACGGTATTTCCAGTATTTCTCCCCCATCTCCTCTAGACATGAATTGCTTTCTCAGAAGTATTTTAAATTTTTCCGATCCGGGCCAAGATCCGGCCCACATCTGGTACTGTGGATTCCACGTGTACCACATGTGGGCCGACACTATGACACTATGTTGCTGTCTGTGAAACCTTGGTTAAACCAAACAACTTGGTTAGACATATGCCATATGCCATTTTCTAGCAATTTTAGACTCCAAATTATTTTGGTAAATGTTCAGTACATTTGCTTCACAGTAAATTTCTATAACTACACTTTCATTTTTTAAAGTGCTTTCACTTCTGCAATAATCTGCTGAGTGTCTTCTTTAAGAAGAGATCAACCTTAGGTCTTTAAGTTCAGATCTATGCTAAAAAAAAGGGGGGGGGGTGTGACAGTTAACAGGTAAAACAATTTATTTTAATTAATTTTTTTGGATTTTCCCTTTCTCTTATTTGTTATTGACCCATTTATACACAGTATGTCAGACAGGAAATCCAAATTACGCACAAACACACAGACCTGTAGCTCGTGGATGGTAATTCTGTGGTAGAGTAACTTCTGACTGAGGCGGTAGCGTAGAGGGAACGTGGCCACAGCGAGAGTTGTGGACAGAGATATGTAAAGACCACAGTGCTGAGTGGTTTTATTGGAGGGAACACCCAAGAGAGCCAAATACTGACCACAGGACAGAAAGAATGGACGCAAATACTGAGAAAGAGGAGCAGAGACAGACAACAAAAGAGATGTTACCAAAATATAAAAGAAGCCTGTATAATAATGTTTTATGGGCATTAGCCACACTAGTTATGTGTAAAATCTGGTGCTAAGCTAAAAATAAAATACCTACCCGGGTACTAGCTTTGGATTTGTGTGTGGTGTTGTTCCAGTCAATAGGGAACTGAAAATGAGGCTCATCAATCTATGGAAATGTAATCAGACATTTTTAAACAACATAGAGGACAAAACAATCTGATAAACAAAGAAAATGTACCAAAATATTGAGCATTTATGTGAGGGGTGTAATACAAATCACTGCCCAAAACTATATAAAACTACATAAACACTTAATAATTGTTTTGATAGCATTTAATTTTTTAGATTCAGAATATATATCAATATGCTATTATTGTAGAAATTTGGCAAATTGCTGTCTAGTTCAGTTTAGTATTATGTTTGGTTTTGAACTTGAGTTTAAAGGGGTCATGAATTGAGAAATAAATTTTTCCTTTCGACATTGTACTATAAAAACATCCTGTAAGTTTCAGAACTCAAAACTTCCCTGTTAGTCCAAAAACAGCTTTTATTGAATCCAAGCTCAGAAAACGACTCGTTTGGGATTTTGTAACATTATGACATAATAGTGCGACGAAAGAATACCTCTGCAGAATCAGATCAACGCCTACTTCTACATCATCGTGTCTTTGGCCCCGCCCACTGGCGTTTTAGTGAGATCACGAGGAGAGAAGAGCGATACAGGGTCACTGGACTAAAAATAACATTACCTTCCAAAGGATCCTAATGCTAGGAAAGTGGTTATTTATTTTCAACTATGTGAATGTCTCAGTAGAGCATTATTTGTTTGTTCGGTACATTTCACTGTGGATTATTTGGTAAATCAGTCACAATTTCAGCGCAGGCTTTGCAGACTTTCACTGTAAGACATAGACCCGACAGTAGTGCCACAACATGCAAGCAACCGTGTTAATTCTAATGCCTAATATATGCATTAGAATTATATATATATTATATATATATTTCCGATATGATTCATGTACTGATGTTCTTTGTCTCAAAATCGTTTATTGCTGTTTATGCATCAGTGACTGAATGATCAACTTCACATGGTTTCTCTTAGTAGCATTTAAATCTGTTATTTAAACTGTGATTAAATTATATACAGAAAGCAATCAAAGAACCCTCCCTTTATAATCACTGGAGCTGTCAATCAAACAGTGCGAGTTTATCCGTGACTGAGTTCTGGACTTGCGCCAAAACTCCCATTATAATAAATGACTTATTCTACACTGCACAATTAATCTCTTGTTTACATTGTGTTTGCACTATTAATTATGATGAAAGCATTTGTAAGAGTGCAGAAATCCAGTTGCAAAGATGAGATCACTGCATTCATGCACTCAACAGAAATGTCTGTCATCGGCTACAACAATGCTTATCGCTGCAACCTTTCATGCCTTTCATAATAATCAACACTATAATCAACACTTTTCACGATTAGTTCATCTTGACAGCTGTAATTGTAAAAACATAGTAAAAGTTTTTGAAAGAGTTCCACATGTAATATTTCGGTAACACTTTAGTTTAGGGTCCAATTCTCACTATTAACTAGTTGCTTATTGGCATGCATATTACTAGGATATTGTCTGTTTATTAGTACTTATAAAGCACATATTAATGCCTTATTCTGCATGACCATATTCTACATCCCTAAATCATACCCAAAACCCAAATTTAACAACTATCTTACTAATTATTGATAAGCAGTAATTAGAAGTTTACTGAGGCAAAAGTCATATTTAATAGTTAGTTAATAGTAAGAACAGGACCCTAAACAAATATTTCATACGCAAAGATATTAGCCAATCACAGCGGTGGGCGTTTACACTGAAATCTCACAACAGACATGCCCCTTCAAACAGCTTTCAAATCAGAGGGCAAAAATCAGGGTAGAAAATGACCATTTATTTCAAAATTATTAAAATTCTTGATGTAAAAATTATACTAACATTATAGGTTCACCTCAGGAAACATAAAATAACAGAACATTCACATCAGAGGGCTAAAATCGCGGTAGAAAATAACCATTTTGATGTAAAAATTATACTAACATTATAATGTATACATAGCTCATGACCACTTAACAGTTTTGAAAAGAGTATGCACTGGACGTTTTTTGCTCCAAACACACGATCGGTAACTAAATATTGAAATTATACAATCTAATTTAAATAAAAAACAACTGCTAATGCTACCTGTGTAGCATCTTCGTTTGGATTGTGATTAAATTCAGTGGTTGCCTCTAATTTCAAATGGCTGCAGATATTTTTTATCTAAGGTCAGTTTGGCCTGTTATAGAGCAAATATGTAACAAATAAATGGGAAGGCAACCGTTATCGGAATCGGCCAATTTGCTCGTAAAATAAATTGGAATCAGCAATTAAAAAAAATCACGATCAGTGCATCCCTAGAGAATGTAAACATGCAAATTGGCCTGTAGGTACATATGTGTTGGTGGTGGTTGTGTCTGAGTGAGAAAGTAATGAATGTCATTTGAAAGATGTAGCCTAGTCAGTGAAAACATTTTGTTCCTAAGGAATGGAATGAATGAATGAATTTACAAAAAAAATGTACATTAGTATTAGTGATCACCTGTATGTAGTGTTGATTGGAGGCATTTTGCTCTTCACCAGAGTCTGGCCCTACATACACACTGAAGAAAGGAAATGTGGAGTACTGGCTCATCAGCAGGGTGAGGGTGGTGTTAAAATCTGTCTGATTCCATTCACCTGATACAGCCCAGCCACCTAACTATACACACACAGAGAGAGAGGGAGAGAGAGAGAGAGAGAGAGAGAGAGAGAGAGAGAGAGAGAGAGAGAGAGAGAGAGAGAGAGAGAGAGAGAGAGAGAGAGAGAGAGAGAGAGAGAGAGAGAGAGAGAGAGAGAAAACAGCACTGGAGCAAAATACATGATGCAACATAAGAGTACTTTTTATTTTTTACTTTCTTTTATCCTAAAAAGTGTGTGTACCTGCTGGAGTAGTTTGAGGAAGGGTTCTGAACCCACTTTCTCTGGAGATTCTGCATCCATGCAGGTCCTGAAGAACTTCTTTGCTTTCTGTTCTGCAGCACTCATAGAAACACCCTCCTCAGGAGACTCTGATCACACAGATGAAACTGAATTTGACACATGTGGCATTATTATGCCCAGTACACACTGTACGATTTTGGCCTGTCCCAGTCGAAAGATGACCAATCATGGCGATTTCTGTGGTTGTGGTCCTACGCCGTACAGTGAGAGAGGCTCAAAGACGGCTGTAATCAAGGTCTTGCGACCAAAGTTTGCCTGCGATAATTTTCTGACTGTCAGAGATTTAGCATGATCATCGTGTTGCTGCAACGACCTACGTCTACTGACTACCCAGCTAACAGTACGTTGTTATGGGTGTGCGGGTTGAACATTCGAGTAGCTTTCTTTCAAACCCTGGAGCGGCGCAGAGTTGCCATGGAAACGGCGCAGCAAACACAACTTACAACAAGCAAACTCCCTCTCTTGCTGTTGTTTTCACTGCTTTCAGGTGAGTTTAGTCTCTAAAATCACACACATAATACACACAACTGTTCCTGACACTTTTCTTACGTGTTATTGACACACATCTGTTGAATATTTACTTTATAGAAATGGTTTAGTGTCTTCGAAAAAGTCTGTTATCATCTCAACCGTTTTCAGAAGAGGTAAAGTTAGCTACGTTAACTTTAGGCTAACCTAAGCTCTTGTTTATAAAAGTTTGGGTTTTTAACCTCAATTGGTCCTTGGGGTCTATATGACCCCAAGCGACTTTTCTTTAATAAAAAAAAATGGTTCCCTTCATCTCAGTGGAATAAAATTTGGTGACTTTTCCTACATTATCTATCTATACACACAGAAAAAAACTGGGCTTGATTCGGTCGTTCTAAAGGTATGTAAAAAAAAAAGTCACAAATCTGTCCCTTGGGGTCAATATGACCCCACATTGAAATGAATGGGAAAATCGAAGAAAAAATGTTTTTTATTTTTCATTTGTCAAAAAAAAGATATAAATCCAGAATAAATCTGAAAATTTCAATACCACAATGAAGTCCTGGTACTAGAGCACAAATGAAATGTGGAACAAACATGACCACTTGCACACACACATGTTCGCACACACAAACACACACACAGGTCTGACTCCAAAAGAAAGCATTTTTATAGAAATTGACAAATAAAATCAATAATTCCAGCATAAATCTGAAAATTCTCACACATAAATGAAGGCCTGGTACTAGAGCACTAATGTAATGTGGAATGAACATTATCACAGACACATATGCGCCCACACAGACACAGACACAAATACACACATAGACAGAGAAAGGGTGTGACTGCAATAGAGAGCATTTTTACTGAAATTGTGAAATAAAATCAATAATTTCTGCATAAATCTAAAAAATTTCACACATAAATGAAGGTATGGTATGAGAGCACAAATGCAACGTGGAAAGAACATGACTACACACAGATCAAATACACATAGAGAGACAAACAATTAAGATATTATTGCAAATTTATATAGCATTATTGCAATAATAAGACACTTCAAAAGACCTCAAACAACAACAAAAAAATTCTAAACTTTTTAAAATACATTAAATCAGTATTTTGTCAATGTTTAAATATGTAATTCATAAAAAAGCTATTATAAGAGCATTAAGTCACATCCAGAAAAATGAATGGATCTCTATGGGGCCTCTGCTGGAAGTATATGGTAATTACACTTTGTGGCTAAAACTATATTAGCTACAAAAAAACATCTAACCAGCAGATGGCAGAATTATGCATCTAACACCTAGATCAATATCCAGAAACAACTCATAGTTTAATTTGATCATCATTAATGTGTTTTTTTCATAAAAAAAAAAACTATATTTCATATGTATGCTAATGGTGTAGTTGAGGAATTTTGCAGTAAATAGGTAAAAAAGTACTTCATATCCCCCAAAACACAGCATTAATGAATAGATGAGAAGTAAACAAAAAAAAAAACATATATTATTTGTATAATTAAAAATGTATATTTTTTGTCCAATTTCTCTATCAATTGTTGGGGTCATATAGACCCCAAAGACCAGATTTGTAAACCGGAAACGAAGACCTTATGAGGGTTAATCTCATATTTGTGTTGATGAGAGGTTGTTATAGTTTTGTAAAGGTTTTGCTGGCAGTTGAATGGGTGATTGGAAGTTGACTAATTTAACAAACTGATATTTAAAGGGATGGTTCGAGTAAAATCAACCTAACTTAGGGTCCTTTGCACCATGACCTCGAGCCAAACACCCCATTTAACTTACTTAAATAACACTTGCCTGACAGCTCATGCTACTCCTAACCCGGACACCGATGTCACTTCACTGAGTTAAGAAAAGCACGTAAAATTCCTGACAGAAAGCGATGGATAAGGGTGTAAGTTCCAGGAATGCACTAATATTTATGCACAATAATTCGTCGTTACACTACACATCCTTATGCATCGCTTTCTGTAAGGACTTTTACGGGCTTTTCTCAACTCAGTGAAGTGACATCGGTGTCCGGGTCAAAATAACCCCTCTACAACAGAGGGGAAGCTCCAGGATTTCAACAATTCTGAGGGAAGTTGTTGACAGAGAAGTAGGAAACACAGGTGAACTGAGGAAGCTTATTAAATAACTTCATATCCATTTCCCCCCACAATATTTGTTGATATATCACCATACATCTGTTTTTTTTCTTCTTTTTCTTTTCTCAAATGTTTTATTTTATTCATTTCATTTATTTTAAGAAGGCTTTGACATCCGAATGTAAGTGAAGCTATATGAGCAATATTAAAACAATAAGTAAACCTAAAAACATAAATTCTGTTATCCTAAGAAATTATTTTCTGCGTATTCTTCTTTCTCTTTTCTGCATTTCACCTCTGCTGTAGCTTCTTTCCTTTTAATAAACCTGGCATGCTAAATATTGTTGGCTCTTTGACAAATTGTTTGTTATGTTGATACCTCCATGCTGATGCCCTGCACCGTAGCAGAGTTTGGTGTTGGTACAAATTTGTATGTCTTTGAAAGAAGTCTCTAATGCTAACCAAGACTGCATTTATTTGATTAAAAATACAGTAAAAACAATAATATTGTTAAATAAAATTAACATTTAAAAATAACTGTTTTCTATGTGAATATATTGTAAAATGCAATTTATTCCTGTGATCAATGCTGAATTTTCAGCATCATTACTCAAGTCTTCCGTGTCACGTTATCCTTCAGAAATCATTCTAATATGATGATTTGATCATTTTTTCTGATTATTATCTACGTTGAAAACAGTTCAAACTGCTTCATGTTTTTATGTACACTACAATTCAAATGTTAGGGGTCAGTAAGATTTTGGAAGACATTAATAGCAAGAATGGATTAAATTGATCAAAAATTGATCAAAGAATCCTGAAAACGGCATCATGGTTTACACAAAAATCTTAAGCAGCACAACTGGTTTCAACACTGATAATAATCAGAAATGTTTCTTGAGCAGCAAATCATCATATTAGAATGATTTCTGAAGGATCATGTGACACTGAAGACTGGAGTAATGATGCTGAAAATTCAGCTTTGATCACAGGAATAAATTACATTTTAAAATACATTAAAACAGAAAACAGCTATTTTACATTTTAATGATATTCACAATATTACTGTTTTTACTGTACTTTCGATAAAATAAATGAAGCCTGGGTGAGCATAAATGACTTCTTTCAAAAGCATTACAAGCCGTAGATTAGCAACATTAATAAAGTGCTCCTCTGTTTTAGCTGCCTAAAAAAGACAATGAGGTGACAGTGCAGCTCAAGATAAGGAAGAGGAGGAGGAGGAATACGTAAGTTAGACAATTTTCTTATTCCCTTCTAACAAAAAACTATAAACCTGACTAACTGGCTTCCAGTTTGCAAAGATCCCTCCTCCTCTGCTTGCCTCAGAAGACCCTCCGCTGGTGGGGTAAGAAAAAGACTCTCCCTCTTCTCCCACAGCTCTCCATCATCTCCCTCTGCCTCCTCAACACTGTCTGAAAGAGTGTTTTCCACAGCTCGGACACAGTCAGGCATGAGAGATCTCAGATTCTCTCTGAGAAAGTCATCATGCTGATTTTCTTGAACTAAAAACTCTTGATATTTGGGTGGGCGAAATAATACAGGAGAGATGCTAGAAATCTATATTGTTACTCTTTATGAATGATATTTTTTTATTTGTTAGCTTCAGAGAAGCTCAAGGACTATAGATTTTTGGTAATTGTCGCATTGGTTAGGTTTAGCTACTGGTAGTGAAGCGATGAAGCACATCACTACCAGACATTTGTAGCAGATGCCTCACAGGACACTCAGGAACAATTGAACCTATTTCTGCAAATAAAATTAATAATAAAGAAACTGCTGAATTTTTAAGGTCTTTATTGTTTTTCCGCCAAATTATAGAGAGTAGTATCAATAAGAGTATTGATAAGTATCAGTGGTAAAATCATTTATATAACTAAACCCATCCCTAATGATAAGACACTTTTTTCAATAAAAATAATAAAACATTTTAATAGTTGGTTACATTATTCATTGATTATGTGTTTAGGTTGATTAATTGACTTGTTAACACTTTACACATGGTTAAAAAATGGTTAATGTTCCAAATAGTTTGTTTCTGACGACACAAACTACATTGTAACCAATCAGGTCCATGTGTGATCATCAACAAGTGGATCTCTGAGCTGGTGTGAGTGAGTGTAATTTGCATATTCATAGAACCGCGTATACTAAGTGAGGCAAGGGTGTAGAGTTATATTCAAGCTATTTTAAGGCATGAAGACATTTTTTTTTTTTTAGTGATCAAAGATGAGTTTTAAGGGATAAAATTATTTACTATAGGGGGACTTTAACTTTTGAGAGATGAACTAAGGAATTGGAGCAATTTACAGGCTTTTGCAGGTAATCCATTAGTTTTTACGAATTGTTTAAAAAATGCACTTACTGGTTTGTAAATGTTAAGGATGATTCAAGAAATGTACCAAAGCGACTGAGAAAAACGGTAAGACAAACTTTGTATGTTGACAAAGTCTTGATAATTAAAAAAGCGCAAGTGAATGAAATATAGACAAAATGGTAGATAGAATGATTGATTGACTGACAGAATGATAGATAGATTTAACTTAAACCCGCCACAGATGGTTTGCTGATTTACCTGGTTTCATCTGTTCTTCAGTTTAAGTTGGTGCCCCAGACTGATAGAAAATTTAAATTCAATCAATTTTTTAAAAATTCATCTTATTGATCTTGACTGATTCAGTCCTTCTAGCATGTTTCTTCTAATGTTCAATCAAAATGTCATCACTCAATCTTCCTTTGAAATGACAGAGCCTCCATTCAATCAATAACCAATGTATAGATCCAAGTCTAGCTGGTCTCTCTGTTTGATCAGGTGATTAGTGCCCAAAACCCTTTAAAACTGACCGGTTTGACTGACTAGAAGACCAGAAAACCAGCTTAGGCTCAGGAAGTTAGACAGATAGAAGCAGAAGTGAAAACTGAAGACACTATGAAACCATTTCATTGGTTCTGTTTTATGTACAAAAGACATAGTGGACTTTCACTCACCTAGTATTTCTTTAATGGCTTTCAGTAAAGCAGTCTGTCTGTCTGGAAATTTATTTAGCCATCCATCACTTTTTCCTTCAACATCTGGCTCTCTTCTCATTCTCACTAGTCCCCTTGTCCTCACTTGTCTTTTTTTCTCCAGTTCTCCATTGTCTTCATTGGAGGACCCCTTGATTCTCTGTCTCTCCTTGTTGGTGGAAGATCCACTTGCTCCACAGGCAAATAGGAAGTAGTCGCAGGGGTGAGAAAAAGGATCCATTGCAACAGAAAAATGCTCTGATGCTTTTAGACAGGCGGGAGAAAGGCAAGGAGGAGCAGCTGAAAAACAAGAGATAGAAATCACAACCTCTGTTACCAATGATATTAAACTATACCAGAATAAGGCCTAGTTCCTAGGTTTGTACCTGATTTCAATTGTGATTCCTTTTGCAGGTGGGAATAGATGCTCAAACCCAGGGTAGTTGCGAAGAGAGAGAAGGCAAAGAGAACTAATAAGCACCAGCGGAACTTATTGCAGCCCACTGGATTTGGCTCATCAGAACGAGGCTGTTCCTCTGGTGTTGTGACCATTTCCTGTGGGTACATTTTGAGATGAACATGAAAATGTCAGTTCAAAAATGTCAAGTTAAAAGCACAATTGGGAAAAGTTGGAATGCATAACTCATTGACTTTATGATGGATTGAAATTACATTAGCAGTCAATCATCCAACCACAATGAGAGCAAGTCCAGGGAATGTTCACTAAAGAACAATGAAAATTAATACAATTGTCTTTTGACAAATTGCTAGATTTATCTCTCATTTGAAAATTTATTAATTAGTTGATGTAAATTTTAGAATATAAAATAGATATAAAATAAGATATTTTAGGAATAAAGTCAGAAGTCTGGCATGGGCTTAATTGGTAATTTGGCACCATTTAAGCCCGCATGTGTTCCAAATTAGCCAACATCATCTTCGATTCACATAATATAAAAATTAATTGATTTTAAAGAAGTAAAACATCAATATATTTATTCAGTGACAGGGAAGTATTAAAAAAAAATCCTTTTGCTAATGTTTGATTAGAGCCCTGGGTGGGATGGGTAGGTGTTAGTGGCCAGTGGTCTGGAACCTTAAGTCCGATTGACTGGAGTTGTAGCTGGAGTCAAGCTGGAAGTTTGACCGGGTGTATCTCGGGAGCCAAGCTGAGTTGGGGCTCCATACTCTGGACGCCGGGAGTCTGGAGCCTTAAGTCGGTATATTTACAATATATTTAATATTGTAAATATACTGTGGACTAAGTATCATAGTAATTTTAATTTTGCCCACATTGAGAAATGTAAAGTCTTTTTCATTCAAGGTTAGCTTGTGTTGGCTATAGTTTGTTTTGTGGCACTGACATTTAAGCCCATCTTAAAAAAAAAAAATGAAAATAATCTTCTCTACAAAACAATTTATTATGTATTTATTTGTAAATTAATTTAAAATGAATCAAAAAACATTTATTGTTTGCAGGTCACTGCTTAATTCTTTGGCAGTCTAGCCTTTCTGTAAGGCTAATGGTCTGACCTAGAGATTAGCTTTGAACGCAAGCTAATAAAACTCATCTTTCCATTTAAAGGAAAATTATATTATTGATACTATTTGTTCATACACAAAAAACAATACATTTATTTCTTAATTGACATAATATCAATGTAGTTACCAAAGAAATGGCTGAAAATTGCAGAAATGTGTTGATTTCTGAAGGGTTCCGAAATAACAAAGTTTTGGGGTTATTTTGTGTGAGGTCCCCTGAGACAGCATGCACGTGGGTGGGGCTAACTCAACATTGCCAAATGTGATTGGTATGCAATAAAAAATGCCAGGGAAGTAACAAATCACTGGATTGGTTAAAATAATAAGCAGCACACTGTAAATGATTTCTGTTGTTTTCACAGCATTATACTGTTTTTCTCAACAGTTTCTTGCTGTATAACCTATGTACAGTATGTTACTGTAGATTTTGTTGCTTTCACAGTATTATTGTGTATTTTCAACAGTTATGTACTGTGCACACAGTTGACAGTATTTTACTGTAGATTTTCAATGCATTCTGGGAAATTATTAGTTACTGTAAAGCTAAATACAGCAGTGCAAAGTGGCCGCGAAAAACACCACACACAATTCTACAAGTAAAATTGCTAGCTTGTTAATATTATCCTTACATAAAACATTTGCAGGACTGGTTGACCATTAACAGTCTTCATTTCTGTCAGTGGGGGGCATGAGAGCGCTTTTGAATGAGTTTTTCTGTTGTGTCAGTGCATCAGAGCTGTCGTTTCTGCCGACCTGGAACTTCGTAATATGGTAAGTAATAAATCTTAATATTTAGGCTATATGCATGGATTCTAGAAAAGTTAAAGTTAAAGTTTAAAGTTATTTAGAGAATGGCTGACCACGAGTTCGATATTTATTCTCAACATTTTACTATAAGCTGTGTAAATATGATAGGTTTCAATGTAGTTTGGAACATGTTACTGTAAATTTAAATACAGTAGTACGAAATGACCGCGAAAAATAACCACAAGCTGCCATTTTATGAATCTTCAGTTCCCTGAGTAACTTTGAGAGCGCAGGCCTTTGCATCCCGTCGCTGTGTCGGTCGGCGAAGTGTTCGCCATAAATATCTGGTTAGTGATGAATATTTATATGTTTTTATGCAAACTAAGTAGTGGCTGGTTAACGTTAGTTTAGAAGAACTGCCCGCGGCTTCTGACTTAACGTTACAGGCGTTAAAGAACATAAGCGGATTTCCTTTATGTTGATAGCTAGCCTACTTGATTAATAAATGTGATTTTATAAACATAGATTGCATATGTAGCCTCTTATAAGGTCAGAATGATCTAATAATTTTGTTATTTACCATTTTAAGTCGGTGGAAGCGCCTGCGCGTTTATTATTTTACATATCATACGGTTGGGAATTGAAAATCGATCAATGTATCCTGAAATTGGATACCCAAGGATTCGGATTCTTGTTATAAAATTACATTTTGATTTATTCGCGCTTATTTTCGGCTAAATCAGAATTTTCTTTTACACGTCTGTGAGGACCTGACCTGGCGATCTGCCAGGACCTTGTGCAGTTACCTCAGTCAGTGTTCATTCCATAGACAGTATGGTTCATTCATACACTTTTGTTACAAATTGATTTCTTTTAGAAACACCAATGGCTTTTTAGTGATGGTTTAGAGCTTATATCCCCTATTGTGATGTGACTTATTACAGATTATGCTACATATTGTGATCACTCTTGATTCAGTTGGAAAATATATATATATATTTTTTGTATTTACAGGTTTCTTGTCAGGATAAATCCTGAAAATTCGAAATGAACATCACAGTTCCAGGTGAGCAGAAAGAGTGGGAAGGTTGTTCGGAGGAAGACCATGGCCTTGAATCCACACGTTGCATCCTACATCAGGGACATTGCAGAATATGATTGGCAAAATCATTAAGGTAAAAGTAGTATTAGGGATGTGCTGTGGAGCCCATATCTGTAGAAATGATTTGTGTCTGAATTTAGAAAAATCCAGAAAGGGTGGAAATGACTTAAACCATACATTTTTCAAATTGATAGTCTGTTTTAAAATGTAATTATGTTCCCTTCACAGTTTCCATTTAACAAATATGCCTTGTATAAGTCAAATAATTTGTATTTTTATATTATAATTGTAAAATCTCTTTAAATAAGTTTTAATTAAAACATGAAATGGTAAAAATAGGGTTGAGTGATATGGTCAAAATCATCTTGATAAAATGTTTCATATCAGTTAGTATTGATAATTATTACAATCAATATCAAATATTTATTTAAGTTTTAAATGTTCTCAAACATAAATTAAATAATGAAGACAACAGGTAAAGCAAAAATATAATGAAATATAACAGGGGTGGGAATCTTTTTGATTCAACGATTCGATTCAAATCGATTCTTTGGGTCACGATTTGATTCAAAAGCGGTACTTTTGAAATTGGGAATTCTCTTTTGAATCAAATTTCAATTTGATATATGCATTGAATAGATTTAAAATCTAAAATCAAATCTATGCATATATCTAAATGAAATTTGATTCAAAATCGAGAATCGAACACAAGACAAATGATCAGCAGCTACTGTTAGTCCTTATCGAGTGGGAGTTATTTAGTTTAAATTATACACACCTCATATCTGCGTTAATTTAATCTATCCCGCTGCCACTCAGCATTCACATTCACCTCTCACGGCGTGAACTCACGCACGTCTTTTTCATCATTAAAATTAGTAAGCATTAAGTCGACAGACATATCTATGAAAGGAACTGACTATCGTAAGCATCGTAAGCCTAAATTGATTATAGAGACCATTGGTGGTAATTGTCTATAATCAATTTAAGGTTACAATGCTTTGGGGAAACGCAGCCCTGATCAGTGGCCAATTGTTTGGAGTCAGAAATATAGAATACGGGCCATTGCCTTCTCAATATTTATTACTTCAGCTTCTGATACAAGACATGTTCATTCTCTTTTATAGGCGGGTATTTGTTCGTTACCACAGAAAACCGTTTGCGTATCCATGTTGAACGTGTTTCTTCAATGTAAAAACTGAAGTAGCCTACCTAAGCTATTTTCTGTGAATGTGCGAGACTTCCGGTTCATTAGCCGCTATATGGAAATAATGAGATGAATAACAAAATGCTGTAAATGATAAAAATATTTGTTTAATTAATTGAAAGAAGGCCATTAATTGTTGTTTACAATTATGACAAATTCAATACATCAAAATATCAAGAAGCATAACAAGTTTTTTTGTACTGCTAGAAATAACTGTAAGCGGATGACACCGGAAGCCAGACACATTTCATTTATAAATGGCTGTACCCACTCTTCCGTGAAAAATAATGTGGATACCATAGGCAAAACAAATTCTTCTAAAAAGGTGTTGATAATGTGAGTTAGTTTTTTTTTTATTATTATTTGTATGTTTTGCCTCTGATTGATTTGTGCTTATCATTCCTTGCAGGATTATCAGAAGTGCTGTCTGTCTTCTTCCACTTGACACCATCACTACCCTCCTCACCTGGCCTTCATCCTCACCTGTCTTGCTTTCTTTCTAAGTTTCTTTTTTACCTGTTCAGGATCATTTTTGCATGAATTGAAATACATTAATTCTGCACTGCTCTTAATTATTAAATATATATTGTTCATTAGTCTTCTTTTAAAACAGATTTTTATTGTTGTATTATATTACATTATTATTACTAATGTATTGTTTAAAAATACACAATAAACCTTGTTGTGCAGTTAAATCTTCAATTGTTATTTTTTTCTATTTCCCATTAACAGTTAAAATAATATTCCTACAGATTTTCTACATATTCTACAGGTAACACAGTAGCACTATAAAAGTAAATAAAATAACATTTCATAACTGTATAATACTATACAGTATTATTAAAAATCAACAGTGTAATACTGTGCTTTAATGTGGTAAAAATTACAGTAAAATAATGTATTTAATTTTACAGTATGCTTAACAATACTGTATTTAGTGTTACAGTAATTTTACTGTTGAATGAAATACAGCAACTACTGGATAATTGTTGCCAGTAAGTTACTGTTAATTTGACAATAAATTTTTTACAGTGCATATAAAATATTATTTTCTCTTTTTTCAATTTGACTTCAGAGTTGAAAGTGGGCTTAATAGGTAGACTTACCCTACATTTTCCCACCTAACACATAGCCTACAGCTACTGTAATAATTATAAACATATGTACATGAAATATTGATATTGATCTTTTTTGTGTGTGATTTTTGCTTTTATTTAGATATGTTAGTTGGATAACTGACAGGAAAGGACCACAAACTGGGATTTGAACTCATGTTGCCGGAAGAGCATCTGCGATGCATGTAGGAGGGTTAATAAAGGCCTTCTGTAGCAAAGCTATACGTTTTTGTAAGAAAATAAAATATACATAATTATAACATTATAAACTGTAATTACTGGCTTCCGGTAACAGCTGTAGGCGAAGTCTAGTTCCGGCAGAAGTGTGTATGACGTATTGACAAACGCGGAAGCGCGCAGGATAGAGCAAAACAAAACACCGGTCACGAATTAGAAGTCAAAAACAAGAATTTTTAAAGAAAGATTTTGAGTTTGTTGCCCAGCCCTATTGTTTGAACCGCTAGAGGCATCCACTTTCACCTAAGCTTAAGCTACGCCTACATCCTATGCCATACGTCGGGTCAGAGCTCACTCTTCTACCAGAACTAGACTTTGCCTACGGCCATTACCGGAAGCCAGTGATTATAGTTTATAAAGTTACAAATATGAATAATCTTTCTTACAAAAACACATCGCTTCCCAGATAGCACAGGTCTGTAAGATGTCTGCTAAAGATCTGTTAATCTGAAGACTGGAAAGCATCTGCTGTGTCTGATCTGATAAACATCATAGAAAAGGCAGTTTTACATACATTTTAAATCTTAAACATCTTGAAGACATCTTCTAAATGTCTATATGACATCTAACAGGAAACGTCCTAAAAACGTATTGCAGATGAGAAAACATTCTAAAAAATACATCTTGCAGATGTAAATGAATACATCAAATAGACGTCTGAGTACTTGTGCCATCAGGTTTCGCTTCAGAAGGCTTTTAGCCCACTAAAGCTACTTTTATGATGGATGGATACGCTTTGGGCTTCAAAATCTCAGGTACTATTCCCTCCCATTTTAAGCTTTAAGAGCCAGAATATTTTTAATAGCTCCGATTGTGTTTGGTTGAAAGAAGAAAGTCATGCTAGAGAAGGGTGAATTATAATTTTAATTTCAGGGTGAACTAACCCTTTAAAGGGGATATGA
Organism: Scardinius erythrophthalmus; assembly: GCF_964197995.2. Classification (NCBI taxonomy): domain Eukaryota; kingdom Metazoa; phylum Chordata; class Actinopteri; order Cypriniformes; family Leuciscidae; genus Scardinius; species Scardinius erythrophthalmus. The sequence goes on from NC_138236.1 coordinate 25,711,497, forward strand.
AGCAGTCAATCAAGTTTACATGATTTACAATATGGATTTCCACTATAATCAACAATTATATAAGAAACATGACAAATGTAAACATAAAAAAGAAAAAACGTTTTATCTTTTTTAGTGGAAATCCATCTTGTAAATCATGTAAACTTGATTGACTGCTTCATTTCAGTCATTTCCCCTTTAAAGCATTCGCGAAGAAAAACAGTTAATTATGTACAATCGGCCAAGCAATAAGATAAACTCGACAACAACTTACAGCAATATAAAAACTGAGGTATTTCTCAGTACAACGTCAATGGTGGCATGTTACGTAGGCTATGCATGCGGGGTCCGTGTACTTTTTGGTCATTTCATTTCCTGTTTGGAATGGAATAACGATAAATGAAAACCAGCTCGTTTATTCGTATTTTAGTTTAGTTTAAAAAAAGAAAAATGAGATTTTGGCTCGATTTTTCATTTTTTGTTTGTGGTTTACAAATCGGTTTATGGGTTCGATATTATATTTGCACACGTGGGCGGCGCTGAAACGGCCCTTTCATCTGATTGGTCAAACCGCTCCTCCTTCAGTAAGCTACGAGCTTTTCTTTCTGTCAGGCAGAATAAGAGTCAGTACGAGTGCGGCACTGACAAATCATAGGCTACACTATAATAAAATGATGTATGAAACCACCACTCACTGTTAACTATGCACAATATTTGAAGCAGACTATGTTGCTGCTCACGTAATTCGTGCTGCAAGCGACCCCATTAATGTGAGCCACAGTAGGCTATATGACAGATTATTTTAGCATGATATATTTCCCATTGATAAATACAGTGCAAATAGTTCCGTCTCTTTGGATAAAAGGGAAGTGGAAATAAAAATCAATAATAGGCTGAACTGTACCTTGATAATATTTCCGTAACATTTACCACTCTCGTCTTTTATTTACATCAGAAGGCCGGTAGGCGTGTGTAACGTATACATAATTTTGAAAATTTAATAGAAATAAAGATTATATTTATGAATGTATGCATGTGTAGCCTCAGTTCACATGAAAAGAAAGAGACAGAAAAGAGAGAAACTGTAAGTGAACGTACATTAGTACTGACAAAATTACCAGGTTTGGGATTAATTAAATCATGTCGGTTGAAGAGCACGGCATACCTTTAAAATGTTATTAGTTTTATTATAAAACTAATACAATTTATTACATACTGAATTGGTCGATGTTTCTCTCAGTTTTCTTTATTATGTTGGCTTGAAAAAGCTAGCATATCAGAAAAAAAGGTACAAAAGCTGTCACTGTGGCGGTACCTTTTCAAAAGGTACACCTTTGTACCTAAAGAGTGCATATAAGTCCCTCAGTTCAGCCTATTATTGATTTTTATTTCCACTTCCCTTTTATCCAAAGAGATATTTGAACTATTTGCACTGTATTTATCAATGGGAAATACATCATGCTAAAATAATCTGTCATTTACTGTGGCTCACATTAATGGAGTCACACTTGCAAGTCGCAGCAGCACGAATTAGGTGACCAGCAACATAGTCTGCTTCAAATATTGTGCGTAGTTAACAGTGAGTGGTGGTTTCAGACATTATTTTATTAAAGTGCGTTGGTACTGACTCTTATTCTGCCTGACAGAAAGAAAAGCTCGTAGCTTACTGAAGGAGGAGCGGTTTGATATAGTATGACCAATCAGATGAAAGGGGCGTTTCAGCGCCGCCCACGTGTGCAAATGAAATATTGAACCCATAAACCGATTTGTAAACCACAAACGAAAAATGAAAAATCGAGCCAAAATCTCATTTTTCGTTTTTTAAACTAAACTAAAAAACGAATAAACGAGCTGGTTTTCATTTCTCGTTATTCCATTCCAAACAGGAAATGAAATGACCAAAAAGTACACGGACCATGCGGACTCCGCGTGTCACATTAGCGATAATTCTTAGAGATTTTGCAGGGGGTAGACTAAGAGTCAATTTTGTCCTTTGTCAATAGTTTATGAAGCACAGCTCATAGAAGGTACTTTCAAACAAAGTCTTTCTTTCAAACAGCTTTGTGGTGGTAAACTTCGAATTCGCGCGACCAGCGCCTGCGAAACTTTTTCGCGCGGGTCGCACGGATGGAAAGGACTACATTACACCTGTGAAATTTCGCAAAGCAACGGTAAATATGACCGCATACTAAATACATGGAAGAAGCGCCGATTTCCTGATTTACCTGGGTGTGTGAAATGCCACGAACAACGGTGCGAAAGCGAAATATCTCACAGATTGACCAATCAGAATCAAGTATTCCAGTGAGCCGTACTAGAACAGCAACAACCCGAGAAGTGTCTTTCGCAAGGGCATCATGTGGACAGCAGGCAGTGAACCAGGAGTCTTACACCACACACAACACTTCTATTGTGTAGTAGGCATATAGAGACCTTTCTGATATAAAGCAAAACTTCGTCATTTAGGCAACAATCTACTGCACCCTGTTATAAGGTGGTGCAATATGGGTGACTGGAGTTTGAATCTGGTTCATCGCATTCCCTGATCCCAGCCCACCTTCTTCTGTCATTTCCTGTGACTACCACTGTCATATTAACACTGGCAAAAGTTGAAAAACTGTAAATATATTTAAAGCCTCACCTGATGAACAGCTAGGTTCTCGTCCATCTTGTTCTTCTTGTGTGGCCGTTTGGTCAGGATTCTTCCAACATATTGGTCTTCCAGCAAAGCTTTCTATTTCGTCACACTGTTCCTCTTTCTATCTGTCCCTCCGTCAGCCACAAGTCATCCAACTACTATCTTCCCTCATCACGCTCTGTTCACTCTTTCACTGACTGATAAACATGTATGACCTGGCTTTCCACAAGACCCCTCACTTTTAAATGGGGCATTTCTGGATGCGTTTCCTGAACTTCACCATTTCTTAAATTTATGAGGGCCAGAAGATGATTTTGCTCCAAAATCCATCAATTGGATTAAATCACCCAAGTTAAACTGGAAAACAAACACCAATTGACAAAAAAAGCTGCATGTGCATTTTTAAAGCTTCAGCAGTGCAGGAAGTGGCATACTTAATATTCATAAATATTCACATTTTTACATACACAGACGTCGACAGTCCTGACTATCAGTGGCGTATGTGAAGCTGGTGCGGGCTGATAAGAATTTAGGGGGTGTGAGAGGAGCAAAACCACAAAAGAGCACGTCACACATTGCGTGGGAACGAACATGTTTGGAAGCCGTCACATGGCGCATACGTAAACGCATACTAATCTTCAAAAGTACACATCACTATTAGAAAATGAAACAAGAAATATTTTCTATTAAATCCAATGAAAGGTAAAACAAAAAAAAGGACTCAGTTTGTCAATTTTGTAGTTTTATTAGTTCAGAATACAGTACAAATATGGAAGAAAAACAATGATAGCAAAAATAACACATTGGCATACTTTCAACCGTAAACATACACACATTCACATATTAAGAGAGGAAATTAGATGGAGTTTACACAAAAAAAGTTATGTTAAATGGTAAATACATGAAGGCTAAACCACAAGTGTTCAAATGGTCCATAATGTCTTACTGAATTCAGCAGTATTGTGATACCAGCATGAAAATGAGGCCGTGAAACATGATGTATAAAAACACTGTAATAACAATAACAACGTATCATGCATAACATGTTAGATTTGGTCATGTTTTTTTATTTTTATTTTTTATTATTGGAGCCATTGTTTTATGCGATTGCATCAAATACTAGAATTTCTTGGACATAATAGTCAAGGGACAAGGCCAAGAAGAGAAACACAGAGGTGCATAGATAAATAAAATGAGCTATGTAAAACAGATACAATTTTCAAAATGATATCAGCGCTACCTTAAAGCCAAAATGAGTGGTCTTAGTTAGACACAACAACGAAAAAAAATAAACTTAAATGTCAATGTTGGGATTCTGTGCATTAATCACAGGGAATGGTGACTGTTAAAAACTAAAGAAACATTCAAGAGTTCAATCTATTCAGAATCATGTTAGTTTGTCTACAGTAACTGTTACTTTTACCAAAAATGTTCGCTAGTTTTGTGATGTTGAATCTTGCTGTATATAACCACAGCTTTTGTGTAGATAATACTATCTTATCCATAATACAGACGTTTTTTTTAAAAAAAGCTTTAACTACAATATCATAGATTTATTACAGTAGTCTATGTAAATATTACAAGAGGCTCAGTGATTGATGTGCTGTTCTTTGGAAATACTTAATCGTACAATTGTTTAATCGCTAAATACCTCTGGCAATATATGGAATGGAAAACAATTGATCTGATACTGGCATGATAATCAATGCAAACTTACTCAACTGTATCATCACATGTTTTGTTCGACATGCTTTAGGATGTGCTTTTTTTTTAATATTTGTTCATTTACAGGTAAACAGTTAGATAAGTGAAGCATGCATGATAAATCGCATCTTTCCCTGCCTTTGTTTTTGCTTATTTTACATTTGATGTGACTACAATTTCACAAAGAGCCCTTCTCATCCACTACCAACATATGTTTCGGAAAAGCCTTATTGAAAGTGCATGGATGACGGTGGATATACAAACTATACGTCTTGCCTCAGTAGTCAGCCGTGGTACAATTTATGGATGTTTTTTTTAAAGGCATGCTGGGAGTAGCACTGTGCAGTTCAAACGGCAGTGCAGTACATTACCTCTGCACAGAGTCAGCCACTACAGTAAAAATTCAAGCCACAAAAACGGTCCTAAAATCACTACTCTGACACTTTACATATCAAACAATCTAGGGGTAAAAATTGTGTCGTATATAACATTCAAAATGGAGGCACTAACATTGTGCTCGCACACATCAGGCCCTGGCAGAAAGACGCCAGGCCAAACAGGGCAAGCTACGGGCTGGGCTCTGAATAAGGCCATTCAGAAAAAGCAGTAGAGCTTCGTCAAGAAAAGGCTAAACTGACATTGAGCAAACATGAGGAAAATGAGAACGTGAAACGGAAGAGAGATTTATAACACTAAGCCAATTATGTGTCTTGAATCTGGTTTAGGTATGTGTGAGTTTCCACCAATCACTGTTTGGCCTGCTTGGCACGTTGGGTGTGGCATTTCATGCACAGAATTCTGCCATCCAATGGGTAGCAGCCATCAGCGTCTGCCTCGATGGAAAGGGGACGAGCACAATCCTGCAATCAACGAGCAATGTCTTACTTTAAAACATGACTTCTAATTTGAGGCTAGAACAAATAGGTAAAGATAACTAAAGAAAGTGTTCGTACCTCACATCGGTAGCACTTCAGGTGGAAGTTCTTCTCTAACGCAACAACCCTGATGGTCTCTTCACTTCCAGGGTCGGGAATAATCGGCTCATTGCAGCTCACGCAGAGTGGAGAGAAACGGCTGAGAAACAGAAAAAGAAGGAGAGAGGTTAAGATAAAACATTTCGTTAACATTTTACAACAATGTCTCAGTTGTTTATGTATTAACTAACATTTGTTACAGTATTTATTAATCTTTGTTCATTTTAGTTAATAGAAATACAGTACTTTGTTGTTTGTTCATTTTAGTTCACTGTGCATTAACAGCTTTTGATTTTAATAATGTAATTTTTCATTCTTGGGTGAACTGTCCCTTTAACTAAGATTAATAAATGCTGTAGAAGTATTGTTCATTGTTAGGTCATGTTAACTTATATCTAATGTTAACTAATAAACCTATTTGTGTTACCAACATATTTTTAATATTATTTTATAACATTTTATATGGGTGTTTATTCAACTTCAGGCACCTTCATGTTAAGTATTAATTTATACTAAAATATATGATACTATTAAAATACTATGATTTTTTTTTTGCAATATATACTGTATATATTTTTTACAATACATAATTTTTTTCTATTTTTTTGTGTATAGATTTTGTTTTGTATATTCTCTTGTCCTAGTGAGACTTTCAATCTTAAAATATGAAAATCCATCATAAAAAAACTGACAATAAAAACCTGTGATAACATAATCATAAACCATTTCAATATATTTACAACAATGCCCAAGTTGTGGAGTCCACCACATTAAACAATTTTGCCCCCAGTAAAGGTCTAAAAGATGTGAAAAGCATGTTAAATAAAACACAAGAAAAAAAAAAACTAAGGTAATATTACTTGTGAACAACATTTTTGTGGCTCATTTTCTAATCAAGCTTTAATTCAATTACAAAAAGTATGAAAATACTATTTAATTGGGTGTATTTAGGATACATAAAAAGCTAACTAAGAAATGCCTTAGCAATTGCATACACATTGTCTTGCTATACCAAATTTAACCCCAAATAAAGCAAATTAACTTTGAAACTTTGATGTAAAGAAGTTAGATTTTATTATGCTAAAAGTGTCCCTTAGTTGAAGAAAACCCCATTTAAAATACCACTGTTTTGTTCATTACACTGATACCTGAATGGGATAATTAGTTAAAATGCTCTAAAGTATACCAGTGTATAATGGAGTGTTTTGATTGGTCTGTGATTAAGGCTCACCGATGGTAATCTTTGACACAGTAGGGGTTGTTGTTGTCATCGGTGATGAACGGAGCGCCCTCCAGGGTGCAGCTGCAGGTAGTGCAGCGGAAACAGTGGGCATGGAAACACTGACCCACCGCCTTCAGGACACGGTCTGTGATCCGCTCCCCACAGAGGGAACACACAGTCAGAGATTTCTGGAAACACACAATCACACCAGAAGACAAACGGTAAGAAAATCCAACGCTTTAAGGAACAAACAAACAGAGTGGGTTACTACTAAGTCTCTGAAAAATTCCCCACGTTAATGAAGGTCTGTGATATGGATAACATTAACTATCGTTAAAGTTTTCTGTTACCAAAAAAAGCAATGTGTCAATTTAAAAACTGTGTATATGAAATTTCTTGCTTCTAAACAGGCTTGTCTCACCATGTAGCAGTCCTCGCACTGAGGCGTCCCTTCGTGGTCGTAGAACTGCATGCCCTGCAGGGGGCGCTGGCAGCTCATGCAGCAGAAACAATGAGAGTGGAAGAGTTTCTCCATCGCTCTCACTGCTGGCTGAGATCTAGACAGAGCTTCTCCACATTTACCACACACTTCTGAAAGGAAAAATGGGTTCATTTTAGCAAAGAAAAATCGAGATTGTGGATAATGAGAGATTTATGAGATAAAGAAAAGTTCATTATGGAGCAGCAAACACAGAGATTAGTCTCCAGGATGATAATTGGGTGACTGGAGAGGTTGTGCTAAAGTACTATTGTACTCTAGAGGTCTCAGGTCATGTTTACACCTGGAATTACGATGCGTTTTGTCAAAAGTAGACGAGGGAGACACATTCCCGTTTACATCTAGTATTTTAATCCGTCTCTTTTGTCCACTTTCATCCACTTCTGTCCTGATTTCTTCGAGGGGAGGGTCTATGGGCGGTTAAATGTATGGTTTTTACCTCAGATCTTTCGATCTAATGGACAAAATAAGCTCACTCAATAGAGAGCCTAAGTCCCTCCCCTTCCGGTCGACCACCATGGGACCTTATTTCGGAAAAATATTGTATGGTAGTCAATGGCGAGAGACAACAAATATTTTGATCTCGTTTGAATTTTGCCCTGATTTACACATATGATGTTTGTCAATTTAAAAGATACATTTTAAAGTCAAGAAAGTCGCAGCTTGATGTAAAACTGCTGAGGTATAAGACTGTGAAAATACGTAATTAGAAAGACTACAAACCCAGAAGGCGCACATGCGACGTCATACCTTTTCTCTCAATGAATGAAGCTAACGTCTGTCTTTTTATCTATAGTCTTACATTATAATCGTAAAGTTACGCCATCATGCCTGAGTGTTTTGAGCCAGAATACACACATACGAGCAACGGATCTTGTGACGTACATAGTGCGAGACGAGAGATGTAGTTCATTGAGCGATTTTCACATAAAACTAAACGTTACTCTTCTGTTTTATGACAAACTGCGACTTTCTTGACTTTCATAATTACCTTTTAAATTGACAAACATCATATGTGTAGTTCAGGGCACAGTTCAGACGGAATAAAAAGATAAGTTCTCTCTCGCCGTTGACTTCCATACATATTTTTTCCGAAGTAAGGTCCCATGAGCCGGAAGCGGAGGGGCGGGACTTAGGCTCTCTATTTACATACGTTAACGCGCTCGAAGATGACGGAAAAAACATACGGAGAGCAAGACCACGCCGAAAGCTGTGAGCGAGTGTTAGAAATCAGGAATAGTGAGAGAACAATGTGCTTGATACACTTTTCATTCTAAAACCAAACTTTGGTCTTCAGCTGACAAAGTTATAATCCCGTCTGGCTAGCGTGCAACTCCCATAATGTTAACGCATTAGACCAGTAGGCGGAGAGTAGGTGGTCTTTTGCAGCTGTTCAAATGCATTCGACCATATGAGCGTCTACCCTACAAAAGCAATCCTGTTAAATGCGTTTTCGACTACCTCTGGAAGTGGTCGAAAATGGACAAGCTCAAAACGTTTTAGACCCCGTTTACACCTGTTTTTAGTGTCGTCCACTTATGATCCTGTCGACCAAAACGCATCTTAATACCACATGTAAACCGGGCCTCAGTTCAACAGCACTGCCCCACCTTAAAAGCATTCCTGGCCAATCCTACCGTAGCAACTGTTGCCATTCTCCATATAGAGTGCAACAGTCGGATTATAGAAGTAAAAATCCCATTTAGAGAGAGAGGAACTGATTTTTAATGATAACTTATAAACCTTTAAAGACAGACCTATGAGCTTATAAACCTTTAAAGACAGACCTATGAACAGGGTTAATTGATGCTATATGCTTTTGTTGAAGCCATCAGCCAGTATTATTTCAACATTTTGAAAACAATCCTCTTGAACTGTGGAATTCTTGGTGAAAGACTACATTACCCATGATTCTACAAAAAACCTCCACCAATCAGAGAATCACAACAAGCAAATCTCACCCAACCTCTCTACTGCCAGTTCACTCCCATTGAGCACTGCGAATGACGTAATCGAGTCAATCTCCTTACGCTCTCAAACTATTAAATAGTTATGCATACAATACCTGTCAAAAGTTTGGAAACATTACAAAAAAAATATGTATTTTAAAGAAGTAGTCTCTAATGCTCACCAGCGCTGCATTTATTTAATAAAAAAATACAGTAAAACAGTAATATTGTGAAATAGTTTTTAAATTTAAAATAATTATTTTCTATTTTAATACATTTAAAAATGTATTTTATTCTTGTGATAACACAGCCGAGTTGTCATCTTGACCAAGAATATAACCAGACTTAAAAATAAACCATAAAACAGAACATGAATTCACAAATCAAACTGTTTATTTCAGTTGCATGTGAAAGTAGGTTGATCTAATCAAAAACGGATCAAAAAGTATTTTTAGTTTTTTCACCTGCACGCACATCTAAGCTACTAAGAAAAAAAGAAAAAGTGCTGACAAAGACAGAGTGAGATCATTACAACACTCATCCAGAGAGATCCAGACATGGGAGAGGTGAAGCGCTCTAGTGTTTAGACTGATAATGAAGTAATAAACTGAGATAGAGAAGCTACATCAAGCTAAACACCTACACAAACAGATAAAGAGAGAGGAAGACAGAAAAAGAGCAAGAGAAGCCTTGAACCATTACACAGTCAGTGTTTATCACAGCTTGTCTGCCGTGTGTTAAACAAGAGCCATATGGGTGTCTTAAATTAACATCAAAACCAGGAAATCACTGAAATGAGAGCTACTGAAAAAGATCAGTCAAATCTTAAGGGCGTGGGTGTGTACACAAGGTTAGGTGTACCTGTAGCTGGAGAGGTGATCACAGGAGGATGTTTGTCCATGTCTTTGATAAAGTCCTTAGTCATTTTCTCCAGCTCTTCTACTTCCCTCATAGTGAGAGGAGCTCCACCAGAGGCAGACCCCTAAGAAACAACAGCATATGTTTGCCATTTTTCAGAAATTACAGAAATTTTAGTTTTATGCATGTCATTGTGTTAAGCAACTATATACATTTTAAGTAGGGATGCACGACATATCGGCCACCATATCGGTACCGACCGATATATGTTCGTTTTTAATGTTTTTGTTATCGGCCCGATAAGAAAATGTGGCCGATATATTAAAGCAGATAAATAATAGATTATTTACTTCAGCTGAGAAGCACTGTTTGCCATGATGGATATAAAAAATTGGATTTAGATTTATCGGCCAACATATCGGCTTTCAAATACAAAACATTATCGGTATCGGCCTAAATTTTCATATCGGTGCATCCCTAATTTTAAGTAATGTAAAGTTCTGAAAAAACTTCTATTGATTTACACTGATGAATGTTTAGTATTCAAAATGTAACCAATCACAATGAATCACTGTAATATTTGCATATGAACTGCAATTGACCTTTTTCTCGCATCTTTTTGCATATTGAAATGCGACTGGTCTTTTCTTATATCTATTCAACATCTATAGTTGCATTTACTCTGCACAGACGGTGTTGCATTACATGGTTTGCTCAATAAAGCTCACAGAAAAAAAGATGAGTACTATGTGTCATGACTCAGATGCAGCATTTCATTTATGCAGAATATATGCATATGCAAAAACAAATCCTAAGCTGTCCAAAAGCCTCATGTGTGCTTTATTTTTATTTATGTTTTTATTTATCCTTTGACTTACATTGCCATTCAAAAGTCAGGGGGCGGTAATATTTTCTCATGTTCACCGAGCAGAATATACAGTAAAAAAATACAATAAAAGCAGTAATATTGTAAAATATTACTACAATTTAAAATAAATTTTCTATTTTAATATATTATAATGTAAAAAAATATATCATAATATATTAAAATGTCATTTATTTCTGTGATGGCAAAGCTGAATTTTCAGCATTCATTACTCCAGTCTGCAGTGTCACATGATCCTTTAGAAAACATTCTAATATTAATGCTCAAGAAACATTTCTTATTATTATCAATGTTTTTTAGTGGAAATCATAACATGAACAGCATTTATTTGAAATAGAATTTTTTGGAACATTGTTAATGTCGAATTAATGCGTCTTTTCTGAATAAGTCTTGCTGCCCCCAAACTTTAGATCTTTTGTACACTGACAAAATGTCCGCCATTTAAAATCTGTTTCTGATGTAAAACATCATGTGCTGTGAACAGCCAAATTTAAGACAGCATTTCATTTACCAAACTAAAGCCTTAAACTTAAGCTTACCAAAACTGTAAAACTAGTCTTACATCAGAAAATATAAATGTATTTGCACAATTTATTTTAAGATTTATTTTTGCCTTGTTACCTTATCTTACCTTACGTCACATTTATTTAAATGACTGCAACACGTTACAATCTAAGGCACACCCACCTTTGGTGTGACGGTGTTTCCTGCTGGTCTGCTGAACGATGAGATGGGTGATTTCTTAGGTGCAGCAGGAGAAGGCGGAGCAAAGCTTTGCTGACTGCCAATGGGAGATGTTTCAGAGCGATTGAAAGCAGGTGTGGGGGCGGGAATATTCACTGGTGGAGCAACAGGGGCAGGAGGAGCCGCAGGAGGAGGTGGTGGGAAAGAGCTTTGGGCGGGGGGTTTAACGGCATGGTTAAACCCTCTTGCGCCTCCAGAAGGTGCAGGACTAACCGTTTTGGAACCAAAATTTGAATTCAGCTGACTGGGAGAGAAGTTGGTTTTTGGAGCCACAGCTGGGCCTTTAGCCAATGACTGTACAGGGGCGGGGGCAGAGGCCGTGCTCTGATTGGCCGGCCGTGTTCGAGCACGTAGCTCCTCGGCCCAAGGGGCAGGGGGAGGACGATCCTGCAGCTCAGGAGGGGGCAGAAAGGAGAGGGTGGGCTTAGGGGCTTTTGGTGGTGGTGCTACTGGCTTTGGCGCTGGTGCTGATGAAAACTGGCTAGGCAACTGAGCAAACAAACAAACACACACAGAAATATGTCACACATCAGATGGGGAAAAGGGAACTTTAAAGGCTTACAAAATCTCTAAATTGTGGCATCAGAATGTTGCAAGATTAAGATTGTGAAAAATAATTGTTCCTTCTTTATATTTTTACTTCCTTATTTAACAATTGCTTTATTTGTTAAAAATAATATAATAGGATTGCATAATCAATAAGGATGACTGCATCAAGTTCAAATTATTTGTTTTCATGTTGATTCATTTACAAATTATTTATTCTTAATTTAGTAATAAATACTATGTAAAATAAATATGCATTTTATTGCAGAATATTTTTTTCGTGTGATATTATATATATCAGCTTTATATCAGTCATTGGCCACCCTAAAAATCCCTAAAATATCGGCATCTGCAATCAATTTCATATCTGTTGACCTCTACCAAAAACTAATAGAGCAGCACGAACATTCGTCAAAACAACTCCTTTTGTGTTTTTCTAAAAAGAGTAAGGCCCTGTCCCATTTCTCCTCCCTTAAAACTTCCACTTGGTTTTGAGTGCCCTCGAAAGTAAAGTCCCCTCAAGAGGGAAGTGGAGTTGAAGATCTTTCCCTATGAAATGGGACACCACTATATGCAAATTAGCGCGGCAAAAACTCACTACGTCACGTGCAGCGTCGACGTGTCTTCTACTAATTTTCATTCAGAAAATTTAGACGCTGCCACTTTAAGACCGAATGCAGATCTAATAATACACATTTTCTCCCAACTATTCCACAACTAACTCACATTTAAGACATAAACTGTGTTAAAGTGAATCTCCAAACCGGTCATTTAGCCATATTTTTGTCTGTATTTGATCGTTTAGACGCGCACATGAAACCCAAAGTATAGTTTGCTTGTCTAGTTGCAGTCCGTTTTTAACGAACGCGCGCCGTCATGGGAACAGGGTCAACGTACGTCTCTTGCGCGGATCATTGTGCTTATAATAGCTCTTTTTACAATCAAACACCTCCCACAATTTAGAATCAGCAGACACTGCATTTTACAACAATCACTGATTGTGCTCAGTGCTGTTTGGGTTTAACGTTAGGGAGAAGTGACAGTGCACGCTGTGAAGAAAAAGATGAAGCACTAACGTTAGATGAACGCGGCTAGTTTTTAATAGTTTTACCTCACATCTTCTTTTTATAATCCTTGGAAGCCAAAATCGAAAATAAAATTAGATTAACTACCCAGATCAGATGTATATTTGATGGGCAGACTCTCTCGAAGCACTCGGCAGATATCATCAACATCGTATAGATAGCTTCGTGAAATATTTTCTAACGTTAGTGTTCAAAACTTAACAGTCCATTGGATGTGCATCAAACTAACATATTTCAACATATTTAGAAATTTTAACATGTTTATTTGCGAAAATATATCTACAATTCCAGCGGTGTCCGCCATCTTGTTTAAAAAAATGTACTGGCTTGCTGAGGCCGCAAGGTATCCTGGGTAATTTCATCTTCCACTTCATTTTAAGCCTGCATCGGACCGCACTATGTTTTGAGGGTTGATTTTAAGGGGAGAATAGCACTCCCCCTTGCTCTTTAGAGTATTGGGACACCCTACCCCTACACGAGAACGCGCAAAAACAAGGGTTAGGGCAGAAATCTAGGGTAAGGGGAGGTATTGGGACAGGCCCTAAGTCTTGGAATGGCATTAGAGTGAGTGAATCTTGCCACTATTCCATTAAGGTTGAAAATTAAAGGGAAATAAACTGAACCCTGAAGGTCAAGATTAGAATGTCAGAGGTTAAAGGTTGTGCGATTACCTTTGGGTTGAAAGGTCCACTAGTCTCCATCTCTGATAACATATTGGTCAAAGAGCCCAGCTGCCTGTCAAAACTCGTCTGTTTCTCAATCAGCCTCTATGGAGAACAAAACCAGAGACAATATGAGAGAGAGATATTGAGATGTGTGTGGGGTGTGGGAGAGGTTGGAAAGGATGTGGATTAGGGTGAATCAGCCATCAAATCTGATGTTGCGTTGGAAAGAGTACAAGAGTATATAAATGTTAGGCAATAAAAGGGTGGAATAGAGTACAAAGCAATAAAAAAGGAATATGTGAAACAGAAAATGACAGGGTCAGAGCTGAAAAACAATCCAAACAACATTAAACGTGTGAAGAACAGATTAAAAAAAAAGGGATAAAGAAAATGGTGCTTTGAGAAGTGTTCCTAGATTATAATTCTTGCCTAGTTAGTCATTTGATCAAATTATATGAGATAATAAAAGGGCAGAATGTGCGTGTGAATCCGCACTGACAATTAAATGAATCCACAAAGAAATTTGGAAGAGCTGAGAAAGACAAACAAATGACAGTCTTGCTCTCAAAAAAACCACAGCACTGTTCAATCACTACACAATCTTCAAAGAAGAAACATGTACTTTCTGTAGCTATGTTTCCATCCAAAGTTGTGAATTTAACAAAATTGGAATACCGCATTAAAAATTTGCGAATAAAGCACCATTTCTATGTGTTCAAGAGAACAAAAATGTTACTTTCTATGAAATTGGCACAAATGATCTGTAATTAAAATAAAGAAGCCACTGCGGCTCTTTTTTCATACATCAAATGACTTGCGGCTCAGAGCGCAGACACAACCCATCAAACGCTGTCATGTTATTAATCCACTGGTTGTCCAGTTATCCAATCGAATCATCTGTTTAGGCAAAGTTTATTATTGCACATCAAAGGATTTATTCGGTAAATGTGATTCCGTCATAGTTTATGCGCATGTCTTCTTATCGAATAAAAAACAATTATGTGCCTCAATTGAGTGCATACATTTTTGTCCATTTTTAGAATTTATGTGCATCTTGGGCGTTTCCATCCAGCATTTTATGCGATAACCCCAAAAATTACATGAAAATAGGTGAATAGCTACCGGTAATGACAATCAACTCCACTGCCTGACAGTGGAAATGACCACACATCAGTACATTTAGAAAACATTCAACTAGTTTAGGTAGCAACCAATTAGTTAGAGTGATGTCTTCGGATATAGCAACGCAACTTGTACTTGTTTTTTGTGCTTCTTGCAGCATGAATCACATTTTTATTAGGATAATATTAATACTAGGATAATGGATTTAATTGTGCATGCTAATTTCCCCCCTTTTTTACATTTAGATACTTAACACCAAGGGCCAGATTTACTAAACAGGGCACATTAGCATCTGATCGGAGTCAGGTCAGGTGACCACATAGCTATCTTATGACAAGTTAGTTAACTAGTTGTTTAGGCAAAAGATCAGCGAGTTTTGTCCATCCCTAAAATCTTCTATAGTAAGGAAATGTTTCACGAAAAACTTATTTTTATTGCTCTCAGTAGCAACAGCGGGTCTTGTTTGATTGAATGAGGCCTTGTGAGAGTGATGATGTAGCCCAATTACATCGCACTCACCACAACACATCCATATAAGCCCTGACTCTATTTATGGAAAAGTCAGCAGACAGCACGTACAACTGTGTCTCACAAGACAGCGGAGTTTACTGCAGCAAACTGCTCAATTCAACTTTCTCATCTCCTCCATTTACAAAAAGAGTCACTAGAATTACAGAAGAATGTAAAATGCCATATCAGGCCATAAAGAGTGAGAATTAATGATGCACCAACATTTCAGTAATTTGAAATTGATGTAGACGGAATAAACTCATAAAAGTGTTTCAGTGTGTTTTTGTTTTGTGTAGTGTTTCAACCGTAGAAAGATGACATCAATACAACAGCTTGTAAAAAATGTCACATATCGTTGCATTTACCTCAGTTTACAAGAATATTTATGGGCCCTATCTTACACCCGGCGCAATGCAGCGCCAAGCGCGATGCAAGTGTTTTTTGCTAGTTTCAGTCCGACGCAGTTATCATTTTCACGTTCTGTGCCACGTTGTTTAAATAGCAAATGCATCTGCGCCCATTTGTGAGCCCATGGGCGTGCTGGTCTGAAAACAAGGTGTGTTCTGGCGCATTGTTGGCGTGTTGCTATTTTGAGGCAACAGAAATAGTCTGCCTCAATAATATAACAATAAAACCATTGATTTTAGACCAGGTTTCAGTTGGCCAAATTTTTTATTGTTATTTTAAGAGCGCGTTAGTAATGTGCACCTATAGGCGGGTCCACAACGTGCGT
This sequence comes from Scardinius erythrophthalmus, assembly GCF_964197995.2. Taxonomy (NCBI): domain Eukaryota; kingdom Metazoa; phylum Chordata; class Actinopteri; order Cypriniformes; family Leuciscidae; genus Scardinius; species Scardinius erythrophthalmus. Next base: position 25,727,611 of record NC_138236.1, read on the forward strand.
ACATTCTGCTTATTAAACACACAGGGACACACAGCAGCACACAAACATAGCAAATATTAAAAAGATTACAATGTAAAGATTATTATTGTGTACATAAAGATATGGTGGAATCCGGCTTGTCTCGTAGATGTTCTGCTTGCGCACGAGCAGTTCTGTTTGCGCTTTGGAGACGCATTCGGTCTTTCCACTATCAAATTCCGTCATGTAAATAGCGAATCTGCCATGGCGCGAACGCAACTGGCATTTAAAGGGAATGAGAGATGAGACTCTGATTGGTTTAATGCACGTAAATCCCAAAACACACCCATTACTCATTAAGAGAATAGGGACAACCCTTTTAGACCATGCGCCAGGAGCGCCGACCATATTTCCTGTCGTTAAACTTGCAAAAGTGGATTCGGACACGCCCTAAGTGAACTTGCGCCCTGCGCTTTAGACCAAGCGCTTAGATCATTAAAATAGGGCCCTATATCTCATTAATTAGCTAAAAAAAAAAACAATGATAATAGATATATATTATATATATTGTCTAGGTTTAAAAAGGCATACAATTGTGGTCAGTATAGTGTGAAAGCTTTTTAATCTTAAAGGACCAGAAATAAGAAAGGCTGGGAATGACACAAGGGCACGTAAAGACTTGTTAAGATTAAAATCAAATTGAAATGAAATCAAATATTTGGTAACCTACCTGAGAGTTGACACCTGCACCGGTCTGAGGGAGTGGAGGAGGAGGTGGTGGTGGTGGTGGTGGAGGTGGGGGGAAGGAGGCAGAAGGTACAGAGATAAACTCCTCGGGAGGTGCAGGGAGGTGTAGGTCTTCTGCAACTGGGGGCGGGGCTGGGAATGCAGGAGGAAGGGCATCAGATGCAGGGGGTGTGATTTGGCATTCTGGAGGAGGGGCTGGGAGCTCGGCATCATCCAGCGGAGGAGGAGGAGGAGGAGGGGGCGGGAAGTCTAATGAACGAAGGCAGTGAACTTCATTACACTCGCACCAATTCACAATCACAAAACAATCTCTTTCTGCATTGTTCTTTCACTTTAACACAACGCATGATAGCATAGCTTATCTAAATACTGCACCTACATTAGCATACATTGCTTCTCTCACATGTGAAAAACAACTCTTTAGATCATCAGGACTGGCATTTGAAGGACAATGCAGATATTGAATATTTAACATCAGTAAAGACAGAAATGTAATTCAGTTTAATCCTTAAAGTCATATTCAGCAGTTTATCAGCAAAACGCTGTCAACACTTTGCTCAAAAGTGAATTTATATCTGAAAATGCACTCTGTTGCCAATCGCATATGTTGTAATTCTGGCGCGGAGAGAATTACTTCAGTTGCTACAACAAGTAGAGTGAGCTTTTCTAAAAAGCACCTCATGTTCGATCTATAATAAAGGATTAATGACCCACTAGTGATATCATAATGAAGAATAAAGTTAAAAGAATAAATAAATAAAAAATAGTTTTGAGAAAACTTAATGGTTTGGCTGGCATAACCTTACTTTTTATTACATTTCATTTGTAATAAAAAAATCTTTTTAACAACTACTTCACTGCTTAATAACGTTTGAAATCAATGTCATGTGGCGCAACTAACATAATGAAGCATGTTAAAAAAACATTAAACAGGAAGTGATATCAGTGACCCCATGTAGACCCTCAAGTCAATAATTCTCTAAAATATCTAATAATTTGACATTTTTATGACAAGGCTATGTTAGTTTAGACAGTAAAATCACATGTGGTTCAACTCCCTGAAAACTTGAAATAATTATGAAAGAATATATTTTTTTGAAAATAATAAGCGGTGTACATGCATGTATTAAAGGTGTAAGGAAAATATATTACTACTTTTTACTTGATGGCTACACTACATGACGTTTTTTCAGGGTTATTAAAATAAAACTGTCGCCTTAATGTTTCATATAAAACAATCTTTAAACAAAGAGTGCATTTCTAAGAATTTACCACATGTGTTCTAAACTAGATTTTTAAAAGACTTGTTCTTTATCACAGATTGGTCTTATATTAGAAATTACACATTTCATCTTTCAAGGAAATTGTCTTACCCTCACAAACAGCTGAAGGGGGCGGGGGCATCTCTCCAACTCGTCCAATCACACCAGTGCTTACAAATGGAGAGGGCTGTGATGGGGCCATCTGTATTTTGGGGCGTGGTGGAGCGACAGATGCAAACTTTTTGGGCTGGTTGTAGAAAGAAGGAGCGGTAACTTTGAGGGAGACCGAGGAAGTTACCACAATGGGCTTGCCGCTGCTAGAGTCAGACATCTTGATCTGAAAAATACAACAGTACGTATGTGGTCAAGGAAGTGTTACAGTTCAGATTACCATTTCTGCACAGAATTTTCCAATGCAAACAAACTAATTCAAGACCACTTGGCTGTATAGTTTGGCAGAACAGCATATGGAAAATCTTAACGTTTAGTAAGTGGTTTGTAGCTTTGGTGCCTGAAACTGCTTTATTCATGCAGAATCGGCTCTCAAGAGAGACGCCCACCTGTATGTAGGTTAGTCAACCATCTAGGTTAAATTTTAAAGAATTCTCATGTCTACAGTTTTGAAACACCCAGAACATGAGCAGGAAATGACCCTTTAATATTTTTAGCATTATACAATTGTTTAAAAACAAGATGTGGTGAGCATTTCAGTAATTACAGGGAAGTAAATGTAGCTTTGTTAACAATGTTGTTCCCTGATTTGTCATAACAAAAAAACATAAATGGTTTTAAGAGAAGTTTTTAACCTCAAACTAACATGAAACAACACGTGTACCTTAACTGTTTTGTATGACTTGGGTGCGGTATAAGGAAATCACTCACCAAAATATTGAATAAGGGATTTCATGAATTAGTTGCCAAACATTTCACTTCCTGTTATGTACATCTCAGGTACTTCCATGTCTATTTTGACTCGTTTCATATCCACTCTTTGTTTAACTCGGTTTCATATCTAGAGAAAAGTCTCACTGTCAGAAATCCGCTTTCAACAGTTCATTCTTAAAGGGATCACACAACATTTTTAGTTTTCTCTTGTCTAGGGTTGCCAACTTTCTGAAATGGAAATAAGGAACGGAGGGGGGGTTGAATACAATATAATCTATGTATTATATTTCACAAAGATGTGAAATATAAAGGCTATCATGGTCATTTTGCCAACAATGATCCATGGATTTGTTTAGTTTATAATACGTTTTATTTTTAACTTAAACAAATACAAAATATAGCATTCAGAACTCATCGGCTTAGACTGCATTTGAAGAAAAATAAACAACAGTTTTCTGTAGCCTTCTGCGAACTTATGCAATGTTCTTTCCAGTGCAAAAAAAAATCATATTTTTAATTTAATTAGACAACATTTTAAGGAAGTATAGTGCAAATATCTTTATATAATTATATTTCCATTATAGTTAACTTTCTTTCCAGTGCAAAACAACAATACATAAAAAAACAGCTAATAAAGAAAATATAAAATATTGCACTCAAATACTGCATTCAAGCAACACAACACCTGTATGTATATTTTTGTGCTCTTTTCTTTTTCGCCGGCTGCTCGGAGGTAGTCATTTTTACATTTCCCGCTGTTGTCACTTGTCGTCATCGTTGCTTTGATACATGACTCACAATGACTGAAACGACCAATTAAAAGGGCATTCTCTGATGATGTTCCAAGATGTTAAAAACACTACGCTGATCATAGACAAACGGGGACAAATTAATATCTACCGCACCGTTGTTGTTTTTTTTTCTTATCATAGCCTACAATTGTCTTCGTTCATAGTCTGATGTGTCTGTCATGGATTTGCACTGAATTGATTCTCAAAAATTCGGAACAAGACTTTTATGTGTCAAATACGGGACGATTCCGTATTATACGGAACGGTTGGCAACCCTACTCTTGTCATTTAATGTCCATTTTTAATGATTTCATTTTCTAGTGTTTTCACCCTTTATCTAAGCTTTAAACAGTCACAAAGTAAGTTTAACAGTCGCCTTCAAATGTGAAATGACCAATACATTTTTTACAGCCCCATCCTTCAATAACAGCCTCTTTGCAAAGTATAGGTGCTTTCGAACTGGGTAGTTATAGGAACTCAGTTCTAGGAACTAGCTATCTAAATGTTCCCCTAGAACCCTTTTCCTGATCCACCAGTTGGAACTTTGAAGTGACGTAAGCCGTCTCTTACGTCCTGCCACTCTGGTTGTTGTGCAGGAGTTTAAAGGCACACTATGCAAGATCTGTACCTTAATATAACAGCTTCAAAATGATTTTGATGGTAAACAAATCATCCCGACAGCAATGCAGGTTTGAGAGGTGGCGCCCCAAACAAATTTCGCGAGAATCACGACTTGCTTTACGGCACGACGTCATATACATCAACAACATGTGAAGCAGGCTCTATGGAGGACACTAGCACGCATTTTTGCAGAGTGCAGAGACGGCTCTGCGCGAGTGGTATTTACAACAGTACCGTTAAATACAAGTACTCCACAGCGACTCTAGGGGTCGCTGTTTGAGAAAAACGGAAACTGCATCGTGTGCCTTTAATTTAGACGCCGATGAGAATGACTTAGCCAGAGCCAGAGCACATTGGTCCCATTCTCTGTTTTCATTAGTTTACGATGTTTTACAATCCTATCTTATACGTTATTAGATAAAACTGTTAAAAAGAGACAGTAAACGGTATAAATATTATACCGTGTGGTTGATGCCCAATGTCACTAGCTGAGCAGAAATACATAATCAGTTTTCGATTGTTCCCTTCAAAGTCGCGTTGGATTTCCTCCTTAGCGTAAAGGTTGAGAAGGGCCTGGACTTCTACGTCGAGTAAATATACAGGCTATAAACTGTTTGCACAGCTTTTTTAAAATGCTGGGTGCCAGTGTTTTTCATGCTTTCGGCCAATTAACGTAGACTTACATCACTGGAAGTTCCCATTGTGCTGGGTTAGACCCTACTCTGAAGTAAGAGCTAATTTAGTTCCCCCAAAAGGCGTTCCTAGAACTAAAATCGTTCCCAGTTCCTGCTGTGCAAACACGCCAGAAAGCGTACTTCCGCCATTAGTTATAGGAACTATATAAAAAGGTTCCTACGGTGCGAAAGCCCCAATGATGTTTATGCTCTGACCACAATTAACAGGAACCTTGTTAAAATAAACCTCCTAAACCATTACTACCATTTACTGTAGATCCTTCAGAAGGATATACACAGAGTATTAGCACAAAGTTTGGCAAACATTCACACATTTTACTTCATTAGTTCAACTGGTGTTTAGGAATAACAGTATATATCCTAGTGCTGTCAAAAGTACTGGTATTTAGGTAACAAGTTGACAAAAAAAAAAAAGAATAAACAAATAAAAATAACGATACTAGCTTTTCTGCAGTACCGGTAATACTATTAATTCATACTATCAAGTATCATCTAAAGTTAATGTTAACTTAGGCAGACCTAAAATCTTATTTTGTAAAAATATTTAGCATTCAGTCGATTTGCCTCCTTTCAAATCAAAAAACGATAGATAGAACCAAGTGCCTACATTTATTTTATTTTTTCATAATCTATTTCACTCAAATGTACGTTGCAATATGAAAGTAAAGATCTGACACTACTTCAGATCATTGTGACTTTAAACCAATAGTTGTTTGTGTAGCGCTTTTGATTATAGCTTGTTTTCACAAGAGTTCAGGTACAAGAACTGGTACAGAGAACTATGAAATATTACTGGTTTTGTAATGACGACTGAAAGTTTATTATAGTAACAACACTAATCTATCCTGCATTCTCTATGTTATCTCACGGTGAATGGGAGTGTCAAGTTTCTGATGACACAATCTGACATGAACCTTGAATCATCACGTGTTCATGCATTCATCAGTGTGACGTCACAAAGTTGAGAATGAGCCATTTTTGCAGCTTAGTTTCAAAAGATGCTCTTTTGGGAATAGAATGTTTTGAGTTCTGAAAGTTCTGATATGTTTTCATAGTACACAAAGTCCTTTTATGTCATAAGATCAAGCAAAATTCAATTTGTCATGATAGGACCCCTTAAAATTATGTACTAGCAGGACACAGCAGAACACATATGGTAGGAAACACAATACAAAGATACAACCTTCTATTGTTGGAGGATACCATTTCTGGTTTGATTTTGCTTGCACACAAGCAAGCTCTCCAAACCGAGGTTATCAAGGCTGAAGTCATACCATGACTTCCCCTTTACGAGGCCTCAGGGTACGGTCAACCGAGCTTCATCTAGAAACAGTTAAAAGTGTTTGAGACATGTGGATGTGATATACCGCAGAAGTGCTCTCATGGCATGAGCTATGTGCAAATATTTACCTCAAGCATGTTTGCCATTAAAAACGACGGCATTACCTCATTTCCCCTCCTCCTGCTGCTGCAGCTGAGCCAAGTCTCATTTGACCCAATGACTAAGTCATAACTTTTTTTCCTCTATAGTTCTCGTAATACAGCCAGTGAACCATAACTACTTTTTGAAAGTATGAATTACAGATGATGGCAAGCACTTTAAAGGCATCAAATGCAGCATGGTCTGTCCTAGCCAAATGGCGCTCTAATTCATCCCACTGTTGCCTTCGATGCAGATGATGCATACATGGATTTCATGACAAAAGAACGTCTTTCATTTCTAGCTTTACTAATTGGAGCCACGTTTTTGTTATTCTATCCTAATTACCATATTTTGTCCAGTCAAATCATGTTATACTAAATCAGCTAGGAAAAAAACATGCAGTGCATGGCAGTCCTTTCTCATTCACATCGTTTCGGTTCAGCATCTCAAAATGAACTGACACCTTCTCACCTGAAATGTGCCCTGCGGCACAAGCATAAGAGGAATTAAAGTAAATATTCAAATTAAATCAAATTATAAAAATTAGTAGAACTTGGTAGAAGTTTAATTTTTTAATACCAAGGATCCCAAAATATGATGATCTTAATATAGTACAAAATGATTCTGCATAATGTATAAATAGAAAATATTAAATATATCTTAAAGATGTTATTTCAAAGTTTATAAAAATGTATAAATGATTAATCTCATGAATTTTCCATTCTGCCTTGAATGAATGAATGAAAACCATAACAACAACAAATTTATAAACATTCTATTAATTATTAATGTTAACGACAACTTTGGAAGCCCTAAAATCCAACTGCGATATCTTTCTGAAAATTTAAATCCAATAAAAAAAATATATTAAGGTTTCCTACGCTTGTTTGCATGGCAGATAATGAGCTGCACACATGTAAGAACACAGTGACGTGCTTCACTCTGAAACACACAGCGCATATATTTAATTAAATCCAGCTTTTGCGATTTAATAATCACACTAAGCCATATCCCAATTTGGGATTTATTTCGATTAATCATGCAGCCCTAAATTCTTAGTAAATTCTTCTTACATGATGATGAGCCAACACTTAAAGCCACTGTAAAATTATACACAACTGTGACCGCAAATCAATTGAATGCTACATGAGCCATGATGGCACATTTCTTAGCATCCCTAAATAACTCTTCCCACTTCATGCTGTGCCACCAAACAAACAAACACCCCTTAATAAGCAAGTTCCTCTTCACCTTGTTTGAGCCGCGTCCAACTCAATTTCTCTCATCACACACAGATATAAATACTGAAAAGCAGTACGGTCCAATGACAGCCATACAAATCTTCATCGGTCATGATTTTCATCAAGAGGAGTAATTGTGAATCGTTTAGCAGTTGACTCCCACACATAACCACAACCACAAACTCCAGCAGATTCCATGTTCTGGCATGAACAGAAGAGCTCCAGTTCACACAGTATTCCCTAAATGTCTGCAAAGAGGTAATGATCCCTTCTGCCCTACCTTCCCTTATTTAAGATGCTAAGAGTTAAAGATGCTCTGATGTGGTCCACCAAACCATCTCAAAATCTGAGAAGCTCTTAACGGATTCTGCATAACCATAAGTGGAAGCACAATTTAAGGCCAAAAAAGAGAGGTATTTTTAGTCCCCAGTTCTGAGTATGCCATGAGAGGCAGTGATATGTAAAGTGCAAATCCTTCACCTTTCTCCTCTGGTTCAGATGTAGAGTTTAATAAAGCAGAGGTGCATGCACGGATGAAATATTCACAAAGGACAGAAAACAAGCCATAAACACAGAGGTTTAAAAGATGATTTATTCTCCTCATGGCCTCCATCTCCAGATCAATATAAACTTGCGGGTACTTACAATAAACTTGCACGAAACGTTCCACTGAGCTGTTCCAGTAACTGATCCACAGCAGAGCACATGTGACATTGATGCTCAAAACAAACAGCAATGACTTACTTTTGAGAGCGTCCTCTGCCACAAAATGGAAAAGATGATCACATCCTTAATTCTGAGTTCCCGTTCAAGCAAACCAAAAGAGCAAGAGACCATTCAACCATCCATCCTTCTTTGACAAACAATGCCTGTTAGGCTGGCCACACACTTGAAGATTTTAAGGGCAATTTTGAGCCTTATTTGCATCCCACAAATCATCATCATGTTGATTCTGATTTTGCTACTGAAGTTTAAATCAGAAACTATACTTTTTTTTTTTTTTTTTTTTTCAGCAGATGAATGATAAAAACATCGACAGCCAATCAGAATCCACACAACTTGGCTTGACCATTTAACGCATAGATGACATAAGCACTAACAGCACATGCTTATACTTAACACGACTTTATTGTGCATTGGTGTGGACGCTGATTCTTATAGTTATCGTAATAGTTTTCATTCTTGGTGTGAACTATTGTTCTTAAAGACACAGAAACTTAAAAAGCACATTATAAAAACACCCAAATATTAACGTTGCCTAATTTGATCTCACTAGCAAAACCACTGCGAATGTGTGAGTATTTATTAAACTCAGCCCTAGTTCAAACTAGGACGTTTCCTGCTTGTTGAGGTCACCAGCTGCCAGTTTGGCTGGTGTGTTTGGTCTTTATGGATACTGTAATGGTTCGGATGCACTGCTAGACACTGATAATGCGAGAAGGTAGACAATACATTAGTGAGAGGAGATCCATCATGCAAAAAAACTGTCTAACAGTAATGCAATGCAGTCCAAATCAGTATTAACTATCCAGGGAAAACACTCTGCGACGTTCATTACCCGCTACGGAGATCCAGCAAAGGATTAGATCTCATCGAACTAGGACCTTCTCACAGTGTTTGCGCGCCGTGGAAAGAGAAACAGCTGCAATATAAAGATTCCAGTGGCCTTACGTATGTGTCTGCATTTCATCACTAGATCAGAATGACTACGTGATTCGGAGTCTGGCTCTTTTTTTGCGGAAAGGAGAAGCAGCTGATCTGGCTCCATGAGACCTCCTTGCGCAGCCTTGATGGATAGTGCGGCCTGTAAACGTTGCCCTCAGAGGGAAACAATGGGAACTTTTTGAGGCTCACTGCATGAGATATGCAAATTCTTAAAAATTTTGTTTGCCACACTGGAGACATTAAGAAAGAAATAACAGGACATGATGAAATTACAGTGAGTGATGTTCTGCTCTGACTTATGATGGGCAAATAGCTCTTTATAAGGAGTCAATCTCATCAACAATAGACCAAAGCAATGTGTCATAGTACCTCTCTGGCTGCAAACACGCAGTATTTCTCAGCAATGCAGTTTTCTGGCTTCCTCTACAGATTTGATCTCAGGTCCAACAAGTGACAGAGTAGCTGCAACTAACACAGTATGTAGATAAGAGTTCACTTCACAACTATATTAAGACTGTTGTGTGCTTGAATAGCTGATCTTTATAACTTGTAGTTTTGGGAAGTAAAACAGCTCTTGACAAACTGTGAACTGTCAACTTACCACACAGTATGACACCACAGCAGCAGTATGTTTCAAAAGATAACGTCACCTATGACATCACATCATTAACGACTCCTATCACAATGCTTGTCTACGATGACTAATATGAGAATCATTTCCTTTCCCAAATCCAGCTTAAACATGTACAAAGATACTTGTACTTTGTCTGAATTTGGTAAAAACAACTCCAGAACCAGCTATTGTTCTGGGTGACTGTGGTGAAAAGCATATGGCACGCCCACAATCTGTCTGGGTTACGCTGGGCTCAATACAGCTCAGACGGATCGCATAATTACATCATGGGGGGTGCGTATAATGTGGGTCATTACGTCATAAAGTCTGTCAATTACATGCTTGCTTTAACATTCTTAATATGAAAATAATTAACTATATATTAAAAAAGCTACTACTAGTACATTAAGTGAAATGGCGATGAAGACACCAATGAGTACTTCAATGAATAAATGTATTAATACTTTGGTGCAAGTGCATTTACCACTGCTCAGCAAAATCCAGTCATTTCAATAGAACTCTGCACGTTTTGGGAGTTTTGTAAGAGGATGATAAAGTTCCCAAAGCAGATTTCACTAATGTTTAAAGGTGCAGTAAGTGAACACTTATAGCCAATCAGCAGTAAAGGGTGTATACACTCATAATGCCTGTGTTGCATAGCATGTTTGTGAATTTGGGGGCAGAGCTATCAATATAGGGATGTGATCCTTTTGGGTATGTGGGTGTGTGTTTGTTTTGTTTCAAACATCAACAGCGTTTCTCAGAAATCACTTACTGCACCAAGGAGTCTTTAAGGAGTTAAGGAGTCATCTTAATCATTACACCACCCCTGTACGTCACTACACTAATGACAATGGAAATTGTTTGCATGCAAAATGTGACCATACCTTTACAGTTGTTTGGCAAATGTTCAAGGGCGATTTCACCAGTCATTTCATTCAGAATCCACACGGTAAGGGATTACACGTGAGCAGTATTTCCCATACATTGATTTCTCTGTGGTGGCCACAAATAGATTTCAGTGCTTCCCATTCATTAACTAGACTGTGGTGGCCCGAAAAATATTTGAACTTCTCATAATAACATAAAAGGTCTTGTTTTTCGGCAATGCTGTCAAACCAACTAAAATTGAAAGCGCGATAAGGCTTTGTGTCCTTTTCAAAAGACTGTCTGTTTGGGTGGTTGCGTTGCCAATCTATTAAAGGTAGGGTCGGCAATTTCAGAGAGGCTAGCAATAGCAAGCTAGCTTTGAAAGAATGAGATGCCACCCTCCTTTCAGAGCATCTCCAAAGCCACGCCTCCCCCAAAACACATGAACGCACAGAGCAGAGTCTGCAAAGCGTCACGAGAGACCGTGTTAAATTACCTCATGTCTCAAAGCACATAACATTACAATAATAAAGGATGCAACTGTACCACCTGACTGCTGATTCATTTCGCCATTGATAATATTGATACTGTTCAATGTAGCCATTGAACAGCTCCAGGTAGAACGTCACTGGTTGCCATCTCGTAATTATGGTTACGTCATGGCGTGAACAGCATAAGCTTGTGTGTCTACGAGCTCATGTGTCTATGAGCTTGTACAAGCTGACTGTATGTCTACAACTCAGCACAGATTCGCTGGAACACGCTGATGACGTGTGACGTCTGCGCGAGCAGGGTGTGAGGAGGTTTGGAAAAGCATGTTGACAGGCAGGTAGGACATCATCCAGACCGAATGCAATGACTGGACAAACATTTTTGGTCCTGAGACTTCCGCAATAGATATATGTAAATTTTCTAGGAACTATACAGTTATCCGGACCACACCTATTTGGGTAGGGTGGGTAGGGTTAGGGTTAGGGTTAGGGTTAGGTTAACCATATAGTACATTTACGTGTGGTCCGGATAACCGTATAGTACCATTTTCTATTATTGATTGCTATCAGGATGTGAAGAGAGTTTCAACCAGTACAGCAAAAAGTGTTTATTTAACATGATCAGAGCATTTGTGGCGGTCTCGTGTTGTTATAATTCGCGCTGATTATGTCATTCCAGTCCGCATTTAGCACATCATCTTTTTCTTATTTTGAGGTGGAAAATCCTAAATCATTTTGGCGTCGCCTAAAGGCTAGGAAACCTTATTGCCATCTCTATGGACTCCACCCAGATAAATCCTGAGTTCATTCATTACGACATTATCGCCTTAAATTATACTGAAGTGACAAATATTGCGGTCTCGTTCTTCAGACGCGGAAAAGTTTGAGTAACGTTCACTGTTCCTGATGGTAGCTTATCAGACTCAAGAGCAGTACGAGTTAAAACAAGTTGCTTTAACCTTTTATGGATATCTGACTGAAAACCCAGACAGTAACAAGAGCTCCCAATGAATATAATACAAGTTACGACTCAAGCCCGCAATCTTTAGTTGAAAGCATTATTAAGATTTAGTTAACATTGTACACACGAGCCCCACCCCTCACTTTATTTAGGTTATATCATAACCATTTTTCAAGCGATTCCAAAGCGATTATGGAAGATTTTCATAGTCAAAATACTTAAAACCATTCAAACAACACACATTGACTTCAATGTGACATCACTAAAAACCACCGTGAATGCACATGGAATGCATAACGGTTTACTGTGTGGCAAACTTCTGTCATTACAATTACACATTATAGAAAAGGTGAAACAAGGGCACTTACTGTTCGTTTTCCTCCGGAAAGGTGCAGTTATGCCAGTACAAACAGACAACGCGTCTAATTTCTATTCCTACAGCCCTTTATGAGTATCCTTTCTTAATGTATATCACTTTACGGTGCTGTGTTGGCGCCAGGCACCATTCTGTTAGTACTGACAAGATCTCGTGGGGACGATCATCAGCGAATCTGATCTGCCAGCATGAACTTTTTCCAAATGTACCGACTCTAGTCGCACTTCCGGTTCACGCTTCCGCATTCTCCTGGCCGCTGGAGGTGGGACAACATCTGCGGCCAATGATGACTGCACTGCTGTTAGAGGTCTGCACAGTGTTCACGTTTTCAACCGTTTTATAGTTTATATTAAGCTATTTTAAATACCGTGACAAATTAATTTTAGCAGAAATATCACATGTATCTTATCAACTAGTCTATACGGGTCATAAAATAGCATGCCTAATAGCAAAAATATAGCAAATTCACATTTTCCAAGCAAAACGTTTCAAACAAACATGTTTGTTAGGTTTTGTTATTAAATGATACTATAAAAATGATTTGAAAATTGGATTTCAATTTCTCTTTCGATGTATGCAGCTTGGATTTATTCTTTGTGTTTAACAGTGCCTTTCGTTAAATGAAGAGGTTTAATAAAGGTTAAAAAAAAGTTAATTGGTTACCTCACCTTGCACATAAACCATTGGGCAGTTATTAAATAAAACGGTCAAACAATCAGTCATGAAAACAGCTTTGACTTACCTCTTTGCCTGCCTCCTTCTTGTTTCTCTCTCCGTAAGTGATTTCAATGATAACTTTTTCTGCAGTCTCTCCTCCTGTTTCTTTCCGAATCACAGCTGTTGAACCCTCCCCCTACATGTCTCCTAAAGGAATGACACCATCCCTCCGTCTCAACAAGTTCTCTCTCGCTTGTCTTTCGCACAGGTCATGCGTATTACAATCCAAACACCTCTCTCTGTCTCTCCCCCCCTTGGATTCTTTAAACATTCTTCAAACTATGACATCAACCCTGCCTGCCTTTCCTTGTAAGGGCAGAGTGGGTGAGTAAGTGAGTGAGAAAGAGAGAGGGAGGTAGGGAGGGAAAGAAAGAGAGAGATAAAGGAGGTTGGGGGGTTTATTAGATACAGACACATGGAATGGTTGGCAGGACACAGAAAGAAAGAGACAAGAACACGCAGTGCTCAGTCGAAATAAACTGACACAAAACTTTGAGCCTCGCTCAAAAACAACACTTACAAATTCAAGTTAGTTTTAATAGTCGTGGTCAACCACTATTGCTGCACATACTTTTTCCCACTGCCGGTTCCAGTTTAATTCAAAGCAAACAGGGTCATCCGAAAGGCATTAAAGATATAGTTCACCTAAAAAAAGTGAACATTCAATAATTTATTTAACGTCATTTAAAGCCCATGGCTATATTTCTTCCGTACAACACAAAAGGAGATGTTTAGCACAATGTGTGAGCTGAGCTGCACTCTTCCATTCAATGAAAGTAAAGAGGGACCAGGGGTTGTCAAGCTACTACAAAAGGGACTAAAGCATAAAGATTCATAGTAGTAGTCCAAACAATTTGTGCACTATACAGAGACGTCTGAAGCCATATTAGATCTTTGTCGGCAGAAAATCTTGCATGACAGCCATGGTCCCATTGTGAAATAGAAAATCCGCCAATCCTCCGAAAATCGCAGGAGCTAGCAATAGAAAATTAGCTTTGAAAGCATGAGATCCCACCCTCCTTTCAGAACGTCTCCAAAGCTACGCCTTCTTCAAAACACATGAATGCACACAGCAGAGTTTGCAAAGCGTTATGAGACAAGAGATGCCGTTAAATTATCTCTTATCATTACGATAATAATCAGGGCCTTGGATATTGGATTATTGGTTCAATTTCCCCACCTGTCCTCCCTCATTACCTGCCTTATTTGCTGTCCTATTTATTCCCTTTGTGTTTGCTGTCCTGGGCCAGATCGTTGTTGCACATCGTTGCATGCTGTTGTTACCCTGCCTGTCTGATGATTCCAGTTGTGCATGTTTCTTGCCTGGTCAGTCATGCTGTGAGTCTGCCTACCTAGTCAAGTCTAGCATGTAGTGTTTTCCCCCACAGGGTAGTTTCTGTTTGTGTTTTGTTTTACTTTATATTAATAAAGCCCATATTGCTCTGCATTAGGGATGGGAAAATGAAGCACTGAGGCTTTCCCCTGAGTTTTCCGGTGTTGTGCCGATTTTCGACCCCCTGCCAAATTATTACTGCCCTTGTTGAAGTCAGTACCTGATTGCCTAATCCTAACCCCACCCCTAATCCTAACCTCTCCCCCACAACTAATCCTAAACCTACCAATACTAGGGGGGCAATAATTTGGCGGGGGTTGAAATTCTGCACAACACCACCAGCAAATGATTCGAAGCATCAAGAGTGTCGAAAACAGCGCCATCTTGTGTCAGGTCAAATTTATAGCAGCCATAAACCCTAGTGCGTCGCGCCGTTGTTTTATCTATTAAGCACAAATAAAACCTTGACAATACTAAATGTTCAGTTTTCTGATAATATAATTCACATATTAAAGTGTGGCAATAAATTAAATGTAACAATTATATTAATACTATATAAATACCAACAGAGTTGCTTGATGCAAGTAAATTGTGGTCTAATTATTTTATGGTTTCTATGCTGTTTATATGGCAGAATATATGATCATGTAGTATAGGCTATAGGCTTATTTATAAAAAAATAAAAATAAAATGTTAGTAAATGGACTTAAACTTCCAAAAACAGTAGACTAGTGGTCTGGGTTCAAACAAAACATTCAGACACGCAAAGTGCAGCGTTCACGTAACTGGAAAGAAAGTGAGGCTTCGTTTTTCGTTGATCACTTGTTTCTCTGAAAACAATACTCGCTCAGGCACGGAGCTTCATGAGAAATTGCTGCGTACTCAATACGCGCTTTGAAGCAGCATAAGATCGCAGCATAAGATCGTTGTTTGGTTAAGGAGGAAGTGTAAAGGCAGCTGCTGTTTCGTTTGCGGTGCTCTGTGACTGATGGCTGTCTAACTCTGTGTGGCGTGCAATGCGCTGATGACGTGTGATGTCTGCGCGAAAGTATGGAAATACGTTGACAGGCAGGTCTTTAATCGTTTATTTTACGGCAAAGAAAAGAAGGTTAGCCAATTAGAAAATGATTTCTGCTGAAGCTGGTTACGCTAGTTAAGCTAGTTAAAAGACTGGTAGGAACACCAGCACTTCCAAAACACAAACATATGCTGTTGACTAGCAATACTGAACATTTTAACAGGAATTTGTTTAGTATACTCACGTTTCGTCATAGAGAATACCGCTCATGTAAAGATGTGGCTGTTCTTTCACCACTCTTCAGGAAGGCAATTCCACCCATCCTGCACATCTTTATTTTAATCTCTCTCTCACTCTCTCGTTCAATCGCTTTCTCTCTAACACTCTATATCCTCCTGAGGCCTATTAATGATTCAGGTGCATTGTGTTTTTTTCTTTTTTCACACATTGGCCTGGAAACTATCGGATGTTCATTCTGACTGCACAGCTCTCCATCGCAGGCTCTCTTTAGCTTAGACGCCAAAGGAACTATCAGGGGAACATATGGCCGTCATTGAAAATCAGCGCTCCAAAACAACAACAGGATTTTGTTACTATGGAAAAAGCGGTCATTAAACACAGTACTTGTTTTGATACTTCAACACAGATCCAAATCCCAGTCAACATCCGGTTTGGTTGCTTGGTTATGGAGGTATGACAGTAAAATAACAGTTTAAGCCATTTTAGAAAACACTAAGTCTTTAAAAAACAAAGACAACATGTGTAATGTCTGTAGATTATGAGGTTGGGAAAGGTAAACGCGCTGGCTGCTTTCTGCAAGCCTTCAGATCCCTCAGTGTGAAGGTGAGTTTGCACAGAAGGAGACCCTCTGGCATCAAAGTGGTGCCTGGAGTTTAGCCAAGACTTAGCATGGAACAATCCCTCTCTCCCTCCCTTCTGTATGAGTCACAGCGTGCGTGTACTGTACGGCAAAACTTTAGCATGCACATTCGGTGACATACTCAGCCTAATTTACTGGAAACAGAAGAGTCATATTACTCTTTGGCCTCATTGTACTGCCTTTTCGTTTAGGCAGAGAGACTGAGACAGAGAAAAACTGTTTTTCTTTCATAGAAATGTGCATAATCACACAATCTACTGTATACAACAAACACATACACTTACAATTCCCATCACATATAGAAAGTAGATGGAAACTTGCTTCACATATCCAAAACTTACACTTCAGTTTTGCATGCCACTGCAAGCTTCATTGTTACTATTGTTCACAGTAAGGGGAATTCCAATCCCCTAATCATAAGTATTAAACTGCATAACCTGTCCCACACTTTTGTGTTATGAACATAAATTATAACTAAAATCGTGCAGCTTTTTGAGGAGTGACATGTTATAACTTTTCTAGCATACACTGTAAAAACATCATGTTAAATTAACTGGAAATTGGTGCCTGTATATTTTACAGCTTATAGCCGTATTAGGTAATGTTATTTTCAAGTCTACTTGAACTAGTCAAATCTGATTTTTACAATAAAGTGTACTAATAACCACCATAATAAAGGTAGTCAAATAAAATACCACAGATGTTCATGTTGCCTGTCCATAAAACAATAGTTGTATAGACAGAGCACATAGTCATACACCAAACAAAACACCATCAGGGTGACACAGACACTAAAATAATGCAAAAAACAAACACGAGACACCCTAATGTAGCCTACATTATTGATAACAAACATGAGAAGAAACAAAATTATTTATATAAATTATAATCATAATGTGATGTGATGTCACACAGGGACCTTTTACTGTTTTTCACCATAAATTATTCATAGTTTTTACTTGCAAAACCCATACATTTGACAGTATTTTATAGTAAAATTACCTACACTCTGGTGTTGAATAAATTTTAAATAACATTTTATGCCATAAAGGTTCTATATAAGGATAAATGTCTTAAATGATTAAATAATACCTATTAAATAATTTCATGTTTAATAGGTTATTTACTATATATTATTTCTTATAATAAAATGTTTATGAGCTGCTTAATTCATAAAATGTAATTAAAATGAAACATTTATTAAAGCTACATTAATTATTTAAATCTCTATCCATAAATTGATCCCATGATGGGAACCTAACCTTTTCTTAAGAGTGTAGAATGCAATGTTAAACCATTTACAGTTTTTCCTTGTAGGCCTATATGTATTATAGTTAACCAACTACCTGTTTTTTTACTGTGGTATTTTATTTTTTCTGTTAAAATTACAAACAAGTTTTTCATTTCACCAAGTAGCCTACAACATGTTCCTGGATCTTATCTTTGTTGATCCTGGATCAACATTCCAATCTTCCAATCAGATTTGAGGGACAAGTTTACAGTTTACGTCAAGTTTAGGCTTAAAACCAGGGTTAGGTGCTTCTACATTGTTATTCACATTCAGTATCATTTCCCTCTCTTATGAGAAGGGTTAGGATTAGGGGAAGGGTCGGGATAGGGTTTGGACTACATTTCCAGGTCCAACTAAATATGTTGATTGTACTATATGTAACTTAAAGTACGAGAGGCTGTGCTGTATCGTGAATAAGTCACGACAGAAGGGCGTTGTTAGGCACAGCGTGAAGCGGAGTACTAGGCTAGCCTCACGATACAGCACTAGCCTCGAGTACCTTATTGCTTTTATAAAACGGTTACCTAGGGTGACCAGATGAGATTGGCTGAAATTCGGGACGGGGGGGGGGGGGGGGGGGGGGGGGGGGGTTGAGAGAGTGTTGCTTGGGGTAGTCCTACTATTAGACTACATAGCCTATAATAAGATGAATTTTCAAACCTGAACCAAACATATTTTTATTCAAAGATCAACAGTCTGTCATTAATATTTAGTCTGCCACAAAAAAACAATATTAAAATCATGAACTCAAATTTCATTGTGACCAAAAAAAAAAAAAAAAAAAGACTGTTGTAACAGTGCGTAAATCAGACATTTCAGGCTATAAGTCTAACGCTAATAAGCCTTATGCCAAAATTATTATTATGACGAAATTGTCGGTCATTAAATAAGAAAACTAAATAATTGTGTAGATGATTTGCTTTGTGAAACCCAACATCAGACATTAGGCCGAAGTTTTTTTTTGCACACAGTGCCGCGACCGATCAATCACTCCTTTACTGGCTGCCTGCACATTCACTGTCCTCGCGGCTGCGGCAACTCGCGCTCGCTTATCAATGCATTTTAATTCGCGCCTACGGTATCTTTGTTGAACTTCAAAAAAAGAAAAAGAAAAAGATGGTGCAGCCAATAAGCAGCCGGCGGGGGCTGGTTGCAGGACGACTCAACCTCCACGGACAGTTTTTAATGTTTTATCAGACAATATAAGAATTTGCTTTAGTATAATTTTCGGGACAATTAGGGCCGGATTCGGGATTTCGGGACAACAGCTTAGATTTCGGGACTGTCCCGAATTTTTCGGGACGTCTGGTCACCCTACGGTTACCACACAATACAAATATTAATAAAGCCAAAAAAATATGTATCAATGCAACTTTCATGAAGTAAAATCACTAAAAGCCTTCCTTCCGCTGGAGAAAATAGTCCCACCCTGACCGTGAACAACAACAGAAGTTATTATTTCGCCATTAGATGGCGACAAAGACTGTCTTAATGAGTGAGTCTGACAGTAGACAAGACCTTTATAATGAAAGTTCTGAAACTTGTGAACACGGAGAAGCAAGACCCAACTGACAAACGACTGTCAACCCCCCTAAAAGGACCAGCTATCGCTGCGGGCAATCAAACGAATTTTTTATCACGAATATTGTACTGACCTGAAGGAAAATGCTACATCTACTGTAAATGCAGGTAACTTACACTCGCTTACTCGAACTCTTACTACTCTAAAAGCTTCAATGAACAATATCAATGAGAACGTGTTAATGTTGCTGTTAATGTTAATGTCAATGTTAATGTTACTAAGAGTGGTTGCTAGGGGTGTTGTTGTGTACATAGAACCTTGTGTGAAGCGGTCATAGCAGTGTTTTATCGTGAATAAAACACAGCTATTGACCAATCAGAATCAAGGATTGGAACTAGCCGTTTTATAAATATATAGATGTAATCAATATTCAAATGTATATTAGCCTGTTATGCCGTAACGACACCATTCTCACAGTAAAAAGCTGGTTTCTCGATTGACAAGCAATCAAAAGTAACGTTAGATGTGTATAGCCTTACGTTTGCATGTTTTTTTCTGCATATTGAATGCAACTTGTAAATTGCAAATATTTATTTACAGTATAATTGTTGTATTAGAGCTTGAGATTGTGTGTTCTTGTGTTGCTACCAGCCATCAGGATGTTTTCTTTCAGATGTTTATTTTAGTTCCAGTGTCATTAGTCACATGGCATTAAGATTCAGCTGACGGATAACAGATATGGATAGCTCTCTGTGGTATAATAGACCTCCTTGAGTTGACCTATTCCTGCTTTAGATCATAGTTAAACATGGTTGTATTACAATCACTCTCCACCAGATGCCAGCACATAGTCTCTGCTTAAAGTTCAGTTTTTTCACTAGACAGGAAGAAACAGAAAAGAAAGATGTAAACATGGTTTTGCCATAGGGATGGTTGGTGTTTAGTTGAAACAGAAACACTACAGGAAACATTTGATGGACAGTTGACAAGTCTTATACATGAAGTATTCGGACAGATACATGGAAGAGATGATGATGAACAGATAGACTGAAGACTAGACAAGATGGAAGGGAATGTAGGTTAACCTGAGAGAGGGAACATCTAAATTATAGAGGAGGGATGGGAGCTCCTTGTGCATTCCAAGTTAGTGACACAGAGTCCAATTTAAAAGAGGTTTCAAAAAGACTACTTTTAAATATGTCCTCACGATTAGGTCAAATAATGAGTCAAACTTCATCTGTAGGGTACATGTGCTAGTTGGGTCCTGAATTCATCTAAATCCTGTTTCAAACACAAGATTTTACCTTTAGATTAATCCATGAATGGGGATTTGCTTTGCGTGCATGTTCTTAAGTATGTTTGCATGAGTGTGATAAACGACATATACCTCATGCTAATCACAGCTGTCTAAATCTAGCACACACCTCGTGCTTCAGAAGGTATGCTATCCACAGCTGTGTGCTTGTGTGCGAGAATCACTAAGCCCACCGCTAAAGATATAAATCAGTGCCCTTTAGTTGCCTATGTATCAAACCAGCCTCCTCCTTTGCTCAATTTCAAAGTAAGTAGAATTGAATGAGCACTGTCGGAGAGAGCCTGTTAAAGGACAAACAAAATAACAAATGTGTATTGATACAGAGAACCTTTTCCATTTGCTTTTGAGCATGCACATATGCATGAGAAAGAAAATTGAGGTTATAAAGTTCAGAGTCCTACATTATTACCTGCAAAAGTGTGTGTACATGCGAGAGAGATGACAGGTGGACCTAATTATCTCAGTCTCATTATCCAACCACATTTGTGTGAAGACCCAAGAACAACAGAGTTCACAGAAAGATCATTCACAGGGCAGCAACACTGAGGTAATGACCACCCCGTTGTGTATTCCACATCCTAGCCTAATTAAGGGACATTCAGTTTGTTATAAAATTGCTTGTCATATTCAAGAGCTTGGAATACTTAACCATGCAGTTTGTTCTCAGTCTTGGGCTTATGAATGTCTTGAACTTGAACTGCATGCAAGAGTATCATCCTGGCTCTATTTTTCAGTTTTGACTGAATAATAAATGTAAATGGGATTATTAAAATTGGCATGAAATGAAAATTCACTCCAACCTATTTTGTGCATGTTAGGTTGCATGATCTAATTGTGAATTATTCATCCATGTATATTCTTCATTTGTTTAGCTCAATAACTATTCCTGTGAAACAACAGACCTCTCTCTGGTTACGTATGCCGGACTTCATTTAGTCCACAGTAAACCCTGCCTATAAATCAGCTGCAAGCTCGTATTAAGATGTGCCTCCATCCAATCAACAACCGATGAATTGAAACTACCTTACTTTTTTTTTTCTGATGTTTCACTTGGATGTATTTCGTAATATGGAAGAAATGATCTGTCACTACTTCTGTTACATCGCAACTTTAAAGGTTGACTGTAATATAGATTATCAAAAAAGGATCATTTGAATTACATTTTTTGTCAATTACTTTTCTTGTTGGTGCCAGTCTATGAAGACGAGGCCGTGTGAGGTACAATATGATGAGGCTATATATAATGTGAGTACACCAATTTTGAACCTGGGTTATAGCCGTCATTTCACCATCTAGATTTACTATATACCCGATATAGTCCGGCTATGTATGAGTAACCCACTTTAAGCCAAAATAACCTTGAATTTGATTACATGTAATTTTTGCCTAAATAACTTGCTATTTCATCATGTAAGCAAAGTCAACAGTGATAACAAGGTCTGTTCTGTCATGTTCTATGTGTAGCCTGTGCGTCTGTTCTTGAGCTATGGTTAGACCTCTACAAAATTTTTCACTGACGGCCCAAATATTGCCTTGCTTTAGCCTAGACGTCAGGGCTTTTAAATGCAAAATTGCTTGCCAAAAAAGTCACCAGTCACCACACACTAGCTATAGGTGGAGAAAAGCGAGAGGGTGATAGAGCCAATTCAGCGGATGGGGAGGCCATGATTGATAAGGGCCAGTGGATTTTGCCTACTCTTTACGAGAAGTACAATTGGATTTTTTTAATGACCATCGAGAGTCAGGACCTCATTTTAACGTCTCATTCAGAGGATGGTGCTTGTTACGGTATAATGGCCCCATCACTATACTGGGGCATTAGGGCATTAGGGCCACTATACTGGGGCACACTGACCACCGGGTGAGCACCCCCTGCTGGCCTTACTAACACCTCTTCCAGCAGCAACCTGGTTTTCCCAGGGACTGACCAGGCTCAACCCTGCTTAGCTTCAGTGGGCAACCATTCTTGTGCTACAGGGTGATTTGGCTTGGTGATTTTGACAAAGTGTGGGTCTCCCGCTCTCTGCCCTGAGGTATTTCCTTTTCCTGTACTCTGACAGAGAACAGAAATTAATAAAAGCACACTGAGAGATTGTGTGTTAGGCAGTTGACATTTTGTATGTTTGTACTGTATGAGGGGCATTAGGAAATTTGGAAAGAACACTAGCAGATGGCAAAATGGTAGGGAAAAATTAAAGAGGGAATGTGTGTTTGTCTAGAGAGAGAGTGAAAAGAAGCATACTGGATTTCAAATCCATTTCACCTGCTGTATGTCTATCACCATGATTCTTTAATGCTGATACATTATTCTATGATACATATATTCTAAGCATATATGCAAAGCACACACTTTTGTCATACTGTGGACGTTTCATGGACTATGATGTTACACTGAGCTATTCTCTACCCCCAACCTAATGCTTGCAGAAACCCTCATACATTATGGGGACCGTGGCTAGATCCCACAATGTAGGGGATTTGTTTATTGTCCTTGTAGGTTGAGGCCTTCAAGGTCAGTGTGTACTCTCCTAGACCTGTGTGGTGAAGGTCGTAAATCTCTGTTTGAACATTTCCATTTTATGAGTGTCATTCACAGTATCAAGCGAACATGCACTACATAACACATGTGAAACACACATGTTTGTTGTTCTGTCAAGGTATGGACTCCCCATTGACTTGGTTATCTATTTTAATTTTTCACTTTACAATATTACAATTTTAATATTTATTGATTACATTTATCATTATCTAGTTATTATTGTTTTATAATATTTATTAATTAACATTTACTTAGATTAACAATGTGTTCATAGTTCATTGCTAACGTTAACGATTTGAAGCTACTGTACATTTTCCCTAGATTTTCATTAAGAAATTATTTTACATTTGAGATATTTGTTTAGATATGTTTATAAATTTGTTTTCTTATTTTTTAAGGGGGCATTTGGTCCTCACAATGTAGGTAACATCTGACACACACAGAGAGAGAGAGAGAGAGAGAGAGAGAGAGAGAGAGAGAGAGAGAGAGAGAGAGAGAGAGAGAGAGAGAGGGGTTGAAGAGATCCTTTCGCAGTCTAGCAATTAACATATATTATTGCCTACAGATCAAATAGAAAATTCTAATTAATTCGATCAGGACAAATTCATTGTCTCATACAATAGGGCATGCCGATTTACAAAGCCATACTGCATCACATTAGAACACACACACACACACACACACACACACACACACACACACACACACACACACACACACACACACACACACACACACACACACACACACACACAGTGAGAGATGATAATCTATAAATAGCCAGGGCACAGTAAGACTCCAGGATTGGGTAGATTACAGCTGGACTGCTGCGTCTAGCCGTCTTTTTGTGTACATACAGAATTAACCATCCCCCTCCATCTCTTTCTCTTTCACCCTCTCTCTCTAAATACTAATTTACTCATCTCATCGTTAAACAGTTCTGTTTGAAATCCTCAATCCCTCCATCTCTCCCTGGCTGAACTCAAGGAAAAACGGATTGACCCTCCCTCTTTTATACCCTGTCTGCATCACTGAGCTTAAGACAAATACATATAGAAACAGCCCAGTGCATGTATTATACATGAGTAAAAGAGAGAGGCAAAGATAAAGATATCACCTCATGGTAATTAAACGAATATGCAGGTCAGGATGGAAAGAAGGTTAGGAAAAGGCACAGTGAAAGAAAGAGAGAGTGGGCGGCAGTGATCTCCAGATAACAAAGCCACTCCTCCTGTGTGTGTTTTTGCCACCAAGACAGAGGGAGGGACCAGAATGAACAGAATGACAGGAGAGAGAGAGAGCTTTCAAGTTTTGAGAGCCTCACAGGAATATCCTGTGGCGAGATCCCATGATTTTCCAGTATTGCGGTAATGAGTGTTTGTGCAAGTTTGGTTCAGTGGTCAGGGCAGTGAAAGAGAGAGAGAGAGAGATAGAGAGAGAGAGACATCTGTACTGCATTGTGAGAGCTCTAGTAATATAGGCCGTGACAATACAAGCCACGCAGGAGTGCACAGTTGCGGCAATGGAAACCTGTGCGACACGCATATAGTACACATACAAAAAAACTATACTTTCTTCACATTTCCAGTTCTCTGTGAGGTTATATTAAAGCCCCCTGTGGTGAAAATCAAGTTTTTAACATGTCTATGTGGTGTTTTTAATATGCTTTGACAAACCATGTGTAAATTTATAAGTCAACTCCATTGCTGAGTATTTTCTCCTTAAAACTGCAGTGAGCCAAAGGCAGTCTCAAAAACGCTGTTGGAAACAATATTTCGCTGGAAATCGCGCGTTTCCGACGTCACAAACTACCTCGTAACCAATCACGTCGACGTGCGATCGTCAAGGAGTGGATCTCTGAGCTGGTGTGAGTGAGTGGAGGCGGGGCTAATTTACATATTCTTTCTACTTCAATGTTTAATTCAATGATTCTTTGAAATTCTTTGTGAAATTTAATAGCATTTTCTTTTCAGTGTTCAAATACACCTAAATCAAATATTTACACTTTTTTCAAACCTAATTAATTTCATAAAAATGATTATGATACCCATAATCTGTGATTATAACTACATCAGTGTCATAATAAGTGATAAAATTGTTCATTTTGGACACATTGACTTGCATGCGAACAGGTAAAACTGCACAGAGAGAGAGAGAGGGGGAGCGAAAGAGGGAGAGGGAGAGGGAGAGAGAGAGAGAGAGGGGGAGGGAGGGAGCAGCATGAGTGGAGAGAATCAGCAGTCAGAAAAGAGAAAGGAGAGAGAGGAGGAGAGAATGTATGGTGAAAGGCTAGCACTTCCTTGCTTGTATCCAGGGCCTTTGTGAATAAACCATGGGATGTATCGGCTCCCGAACCCTCAGTAAGACCCTCTTCTTTTCTTCTACTTTCTGACAGGGTGCACGTGAATGGGGGTACTAAGTGTGAGGGGTAATTATCGTGCCGGGAAGGGGGTTTGCTGGTGTGTGGCTGGCGATTTTCGCTCCACGTTTGAGATGTGTGAAACGAATTTGGCTGGTGGAGGGTAACGTTAAACATCCGAGCTGTCACATTGTGCGTTCGCTGGCGTGTGGCGGCATGCATGTGTGGTTTTGTGTGTGTGTGTGTGTGTGTGTGTGTGTGTGGATTCCAACCCTCATCTCTTGATTTATGCTACTGCAAGGTCTCTGTGTGTGGGAGGCAGAGATGATGGAGCGATGAAATGCAGTGATAGAGCTTGTTTACGGCGATTAAAGAGAGTGAAAATTTCTATTGTTGGAGATGCTCTCATAGTATCGTGTTGCACATTGAAATCAGATTGAAAGTGAGAGGGAGAGATGGGAAACATGCTGAATTTCATTGCAGTGAGAGGGAGATGGAGAGAGGGATGGAGGGAGGGGTGATACATGCAGGAGAACTGAGAGAAATGTGTGAGGGAGAAGAGGGAATCAGGTTAGGACCATCCTGAATCCGAAACACACTTGACGAGATCAGTCCTAGCTGGACCGGTGGTACATTTAAAGGGATAGTTTACAAAGAAATAAAAATTCTGTCATCATTTATTAACCCTTATGTCGTTCCATAACGTAAAAGAAGGTATTTTGAGAATTATCTTAAATACTTGTCCATTGTCCATTCAATGGAAGTCTATGTAACCAAAACTGTTTGGCTTCAAAATATCTTCTTTTGTGTTCTGCAGAAGTAAGAAAGTCATACAGGTTTTGAACAACGTGATGGTGAGTAAATGATGACGGAATTTAATGTTTTTGTGTGAACTAAGCCTTTAAATACACTTTAAATCACATTAAGGCATTCCTGAGGAGAATGGGTGGTAAATGTAGGCTTGATATTAATAGAATCAATTATTTTCCACTTAGTATTTTCTACAGCCTGCAATAAATATGCTTTTAAACCAGATCACAGCATTGATTTGGTGCTTTTCCTTAAATGGTTTGTGGCATCAGATTCTATATTCTATTGTTCTGATAGAAAGTGTTTCAACAGCAACCATTCGTTTATTTCTATTTTTTTTTTTTTGCAGTCCAAAAATTATAATCTAATATATGCTTATGACCTCAGCTTTAATGCTTTTTATTTACTAAGTTTTTACTAATACTTTTACCCGGACTTATTGATGAGAGTAAGCAATATAGACTGCTTAATCCTTCCTAAATTTGTCTAAAGTAACATTAGAGAATATTAAAATATTATTATAAATATAAATAATAATTGTATTTAATGATTGTTTATTTTATTTATTAATTGATTATTATTTGTTATATAATTTATTTGATTAATTATTAAAAAAAATCGGTTTCTATTAATATGGGGATATGTATAAGCAAGAGGATACTCACAACTTTGTTTATGAATAAACTGAATATTAATATTACATATGATATTTAATTTGATATTTTAGAATATTTTATCATTAATAATATTATATTTTATTAATTGATCATGATTAAAGATATCCATATAATATGATTTAAATGTAACATATTTCTTATTATGTTTTGATGAAGGGATACTTTAGCCTCATTAGTGGAGCTGTAGTTGGGAAACACTGCTTTAGACACTTTATGACACAGTTATAGTTTCAGATGCACTGTATCATGGGAAGTGGTGCAGAACAAACTGACTTTGTCCCAGAACATGCACACGTTCAACATCAGCACTACAGTACATTAAATCTCAGATGCAGAAACTGTGTCAAACTTCTCTTGCTGGGCCACCTGCCTCACATCCACACTGAGAGAAGGAAAGAGGGAGCGAGAGGGAGTCAGTGGGAGGAACGGAAGAGAGGAGGGAGGGTTTGATAAATAGTGTTTATAACACAGCGCAGCACTAAAATGGAGGTCAACACGCTGTGCGGGAACGGTACAGATTCTGTTTTGAGGTACATAATCAAGAGCCGGAATCAATTCAGTCAAACTATTCATGACATACTGTGAACCTCATCTGAATATATGGTTTCGTACCATTACATAAAAGTGCTTTTATGATCCACAAGCATAAATGGGTCTACCGTTGCAAGAGAGTCTTTTCCATTAAATTTGACTAAAAATCATACATAATCTAACAACACATCTGTTATCATAATTGCTTTTAAAATAAATGAATAAAAAAATGTAATACAAACACAGTTATGTCACAATGCTTTGGCGAGCATTCACATAAACAGTCAGTTGTGTCTTAAAGGGCACCTATAATGCCCCTTTTTACAAGATGCTAAATAAGTCTCTGATGTCCCCTGAGTGTGCATGTGAAGTTTTAGCTCAAAATACCCCACAGATCATTTTTATAGCATGTTAAAATTGCCACTTTTTGAGGATGAGCAAAAAACACAGCGTTTTTGTGTGTGTGTCCCTTTAAAGCAGCACTCAGTAGCTTCGGGATTTCTTCGCTAGACTTCCTGACGCGGCGGCCGGCGGCTCGCCGGCTCAAAGTTGCAAGTGCGTATTTTCCGCTCACGGGCACCAGGGGGGTGCGAAACGACCACCATTCAACCCGAAATAAGTAATATAACCATTCCAATGACTCCGAAGCTGTTCAGTTAAGGTAAAAAAAGTTACTTAGTTCTCCTTTAAATGCAAATGAGTTGCTGCTCCCTGCCCCCTTTAAAGAAGAGGGAGGGGCTTCAAGAGCTCATGCTACAAGCAAACAGGATAATCTCATGCACTGAAATGTCAGCGGTGTTCAGTTCGAACCAGAGTTGGACAATAATGCCTACAGAGCCAGAGAATTATGCTGCATGGCTATAGAATAGGTATAGTTTAGTTTAATTATGGTAATAACTTATGTTGTCACCTTGCTTTTATCCACTACAAGCCTGTTGTCCGTAAATGCATGTCATTCCGTCCGAATGATGGCCAAAACTTTACTAATGAGTTTTATGAAGTATGATCACACAAAAGATGAAGCATCCGTTTTTCACTCCAGAAAATCAAGGTTAAGAGCTGAATAATACAGTACAAGAAGTGTGCATTAAAGTCTTATCCATAAACTCTCTTTCTCCCTGTAATTATCATCAACATACACAGCGAATTACACAAAAACACTCGTTACAACTAACAGTAAAATATCTACCTTATGCCTTTTCAGCGGGTGCTTAATAAACTGGTAATCTTTGTATCCGTAAAACAACTCAGATGAACTGTAATAAAGTATGAAATATATATATATATATATATATATTTAATTCACACGGTGAAGTGTTTTATTTTAAATGAGATTTTACAGTTGTATTTGTGCTAAATACCTAAAACACCTAAAACATTTTGTGGTTTTAAAGTAGACTGAAGTAAATGTGTGCAGGTCAGTTAAAGGTGAAGTATGTAATTTTAAAATGTTAAAATACTTAATCTTGTCCCAGCGTAATATGCTGAGACAACTTTACATTAACTAGCCTAACACAGCAACATTGGCTCATAAACCCTGCAGGTTTGTGGAGGAACTCTGGGGGATTTGTTATTTGATGTAAAACTAATAATAAATGTCTTCACTTTATTTTGATGGTCCTTTTTAACACATTCTGTTGACTATAAGTAACATTGCACCCACATGTCTACTAACTGTGAGTGTTAATCGAGTGTTAGTAGACTTATAGTTACTTATATAGATTGTCTGTTGGAGGAGCATCACAATAAAGAGTTAGCAGATATTTAGCAAACAGTCTACTAATATGAGTTAGTTGACATGTAGTTGCAAAGTGACTTATAGTCTACAGAATGTTCAAAAGGGACTATCAAAATACTAAAAAAATATTTGTTGTCATATGACCAAAGGGTTTTCCTGACAAAAATTGTGGTCCTAGAAATGTGGTCTTAAAAAACTGAAGCTTCTGGTGCTCAACATAAACATTGAAGAGGTGCTCTACAAAAACATACAAGACCAGACCAGAAACAAACACCCAAACCATGTGCTTACAACAAAAGACAAAAAATTGAGCATGAGTATCCAGATCCCGACACTGAACCGAAACAGAACCAGACAGAAGTGTCAGGATCAAGACACCATTCTCCAAAGACTTAACACACAACATGGACGAGAGAGCGCACTGCCCGAAAACCACTTAAAACTGCATGCGCACACAGAGACAAGACCGTAGAATGCATGAGTGTCGGGATCCTGTCACCAAACTAAGAATCAAGACCAATCAAAGTGACAGGACCCTGACAATAAATAGCCTGTAAACATCCTTGAGTGGTAAAAACTCTAATGTGATTTGAGTTGTATGCAGTATTTGAGTTATTGTGGATGTAGAAGCATTTTCTTTTTGGGAAACTATGAATTTAATTATAAATTTAGATTGTACTGGATTAGATCTTCATACAGAGGCATTGGGTACAATTTTAAGAAGATAATTACTTGAATGTTTACACAGGTGCTTTTGTAATAACGAGGTAAAATCGTAACAGAGTCGACAGATTGTGTGGCTCTTCATACACGATTATTGGGTAGAGTAAAGCAGACAGTATACTATGAGACATCATCATCTGTATCAGTGTGTGCAGTGTAGGATTCTGGGTGTTTACCACTTTCTCTGTCCAGCTCTGTAGCCCAATATTGATTTGTAAAGTGAAACCTTGTGATATGAAGCCAGTGGACGCCATAAAAGACTGGACACACTCTCATCCTTGATCCTGCTGAGATCAATGTAGTAAATGATTCAAAACAAACAATCACATAGAGCTTAGTACTGCGATAATGCAAATAAAGCTTCACAGTTTTGTTGCAGTAACAGATTTGGTGCAGAAATGTGTGGGCTAATGAGCTGCCTTGAAATGTTTTTTTTTTTTTGCATCCATTATCACAGTCTCACCACAAAGGCTCAAAAGCAACAATCACTATTCATCATGGTACCGATAAATTAGGGTTTCATGCATTTATAAGATATGTGATCACACAAAAACGTTGTCCTGGGTGCTTATTGATTTCATAATTTAATGGCACAGCAGCATTTCAAACATGCAATTATCCTTGTAACAGAGAGCAGTAACTTTTCATTACTTTGAAAGCTTGTTCAATGACTTCTTTGCATTAGTTTCTGCATCATCTCTGGCTCTAGTTTATTGTTATTCCTAAAATCACTTGACAGTATGTCTGTGTCACGGTTACGTTAGTTTCTTTGTATTTTAGTTTGGCTTTCCCCATTTTTGTTTGCCTCAGTTCTTATTCCTTGTTTGTTTCTATGGACACTGATTATGTTACGCACCTGTTTCGAATTTCGTTCATATATTTAGGTCCTTAGTTTCCTCTGTTCCATTTCATCTTTGTATTACATAGTAGTTATTTATATTGTTCCTGGTGTTCTTCAACATCATGTTCCTTTTGTGTATTTATTATTAAAGACTTTTCTTAAATCTCCATTATCGTGTGCTCATTACTACAGCCACAACACGTTACAGAATATACGGAAGCCCACAACAAAAATTAAAATGGACTTACCAGAAGTCCGCCTGCTCTGCCTAACTGGAGCAGCGTAACCTAGAGGACCACATGAGGGACTTCATAGACTTGCCGTGCCTCACCCACAACCCAGATCGCTTGCTTTGAGTCTTCTACTTCACCAGCCTCAGTGAGCGATCCAAGGAACACCTTCCTCGGGGGAATTTTGCTGTGTTTGTGGAGTGGGTGATCTCTGTTTACCATTTGCCCCGCTGAGCAGAACGTCACCAGACCCAGAGTCCAGCCAGACTTCAGCCACGCCCACCACGGACTGTGAGCTTGAGCCCACCGCAAACTGGGAGACAGAGCCCGCCACAAAGACTGAATACTGAGGCCATCTTCATCCCAGAGCCTGAGCCCCACAGAGAGTCTGACCCGGTGTGTGAGCCGGCAACTTCGTCCTGTGAAGAGGGCATTTTAGTGGAGTACGAGGGCATGGGACGGAGACCCGCCCATACTCCTGCCACTAAGTTGCATCTCGCATCTGGGAATTATTTTGAGGATTTGGAAGAGGATATCCCCTAAGTCTCCTGTCGCCGCTGACTTCGCCAAGCTCCAAGTCTCCTGTGTCTCTGCTGGTCCTGCCCCGCTCCTCCACCAAAGACAGCCCGTTCTTTGGCCCGACTCCGCTGGCTCTATTCAGTTCCTCAGCTCCCCCTCTGCTGCGTGGATCTACCTCGCATCTTCCGGTCTCCAGCTCTGCCTAGGCAAGGAGATCCCAAGGCTCCCCCTCCAGCTCCTAAGTCCATCACTCCACCTTGGCCCGTCAACCAGTCAGCTCCACTTTAGCTCCTCTTTCCCTCAGCTCCACCTGGGACCGTCATCCTCACAGCTCACAGCTCCACCTCATCTTTCGACTCCGCCTTGGTCAGTCATCTTTCTTTCTCTCCCTCCACCCCTTTGGCTCAGTCTTCCCTCCGGCTCCGCTTTGGTTCTCAGTCCCTCCGGCTCCGGCTCTTCCTCTAGCACCCTGGCTCCAATTTAGATGCTCTTGATTCTCCGGTGTCGCTTGGTCTCATCACCACTTCGGCTCCGTCTGGGTCTCCACCTCCATCAGCTCCGTCTCAGTCTGTCGTCCCCCTGGTTCTGTCTGCCAAGTCTCCTACCTTGGCTACTCCCTCCCTCGACTGTGGGTCTTCATCCTGGCTGTCTTTTAGGTCACAGACATCCTCCCTCTGTCATACCCTCCCTGACTCCTTCCTCCATCATCTTCACTGAGGCATTTCCCTCTGCCATCCCCTCCTTGGTTTCATCCTTCTCCAGCTCCACGTCCTCCACTGAAAACCCCTCCGTTCTCTGTTGAGGCGAGGATGTGCCTTCAGGAAGGTCTTCTTCATTGTTTGTTTCTATAGACGCTGATTATTTTATGCACCTGTTTCGAATTCCGTTCATTAGCCTTCTTGTGTATTTAAGACTTTAAACTCCTCTGTTCAATATTATGTGTCGTCTTTGTATCATATGGTTATTTATATTACGTATATTACTGATGTTTAAATTACCTCTATGTGTTCCTTTGGGGATTTATTATTAAAGAATTTCCGTCGTCGTGCTTATTACAGCCACAACCCATTACAGTCTGGTTTGCTCTTTGGCATCAAATAAGTGTGTTTGCTTACACTTTCTCCGATATCCGCTAAATAATTCTGCACATCCTCAGTTGTGACCCAGATGTCAGGCCATAAGGCTGGAATCACACTGGAAAGGTGCTTTATAAAAAAAAACTGAATTAGGCTAAAAAAAAACCCCACATTCCTCCCTCTGTTCCTCGCTCTTTTACTCAAAACATTTGAGTCAAAAGCCATTTAGATCTAGCCTGGTCCTACCAGACTCTCGTACATTTTAATTGTACAGAGAGTCTGGCCACTCTCAATTGACAAGCGTTAACTTCCTTGAAGGCGGGTACTCTGTTGAAGTTTAAAACTATTGGATCTGCCCAGAGCCACTGTAGATCTGCCAATCGCTAACGTTTGGTCGTGACGTAACCCTACAACTCAAACTAGCGCACGACAGAAAACCTTGGCCGGAGAAAACCCAAGAATATACCACAAACCCAGACGGAGTACTGAAGGAAAATAAAAATTGAGTGGAAGGATGTAGGAGGGCGGAGCCAGGTTAATTTACAGTAGATCAGTGGTAATAAGTAAAATCGCATTATATAGTAAAATAGTATTGCATGCTGCACGTGATTTAGAGAAACATAATTTTTCGTCTTGAATCAAAGGCATTGGAATTCTTCTCATTTTCTATTTGCACTATGGATGATTTTGGCATAAACATGAATAAAATTGTATTATTGAGTGAGCTAACAGTGTTCAAAGTTCACTAAGGCCAAAAGCAATGATTTATATTTTAAGAGGTCAGGTCAAATTTAGTAGAAAATGGCGTCCTTTAATGACATTCATAGATGCTATTCCAAGTTGTAGACAACAAAGCCGTTTTCTTGCCGCTAAAAACAAACATTTTGGAAGGAAAAGACTAAATACAAATGGAATCAGTACACAAAATGTTTAATAAAAAAATGTGTGCTCTTTTCCATCGCAGATCTGTGGAGAAAGGACTAGTGCCGGTGTTCTGTGCTACCAGCATAGCATGTGGTGTGATGTGGCTTGAGGCTTTATTAATGTACAAGCCTACCCCAAACCCTAACCCTACCCTTAAAACAATACAAGTATTGTGCTGGTAGCGCAATCTGATAGGTAGCATTTTTCGTTAAGACATCGGTCTGTCTGGGTTCAGGAAACCATTCAACCAATTTTACATGTGGAGTGAAACAGGGTATTTCGCATTAAAGGTTTTTATTTATTTATGAGGAACTGATTCAGAATCAATTCAGAGTTAGAATGTGGGTTTGATAAAGCAGTGCTTTGGATTTTGGTTAAAGTGATAGTTCAGTCAAAAATGAAAATTCTGTCATCATTTATAGTACGTACTTTCTGGTCATTCCAAACCTGGAATCTTCTTTCAAAAAAGAAGATATTTTGAAGAAACAAGATTGCGACAGAGGAAAGTAAGTCATACAAGTTTAGAACAATGAGTGTGAGTAAATTACGACAGAATTTTAATTGTTGGGGGGTGAACTATCCTTTTAACATTATCTAGTAGTCTGTGCAAGTGACATCAGTGGAAAAGGAAAGTTATTTCAGAGGAAGACGGATCAATGAATCACATAATGTCATTAAGAAAATAAATAGTGAAAAGTTTGGTTTAATGTTATATCAGTTCAAACAAAAGCCTGCGCAGAATCAATACGTTTGAACCATTAGATAGCTGAGACTTTAATGTATGGATGAGCAGGGCTGAGTGAGCGAGAGCTGTTGTGCATCTGGCAGGTACGCTCAGCAGTTTCTGAACTCAGTGCAGCATGCCGTGGGCTTTGGCACGAGTCTGCTGCGAGAGCTTCATAATGATCCCCTTGCTGCTGTGTCTCCAGCTGCCTGACTCAGCAAATAATAAATCAAATAACACACGCACACATTCGAAACTCAGAATATGCATTGTATTAAAATGTTCACTATTGTAAATAAGTGAATAATTGTGTGACTCGGCCATGGCGCTTAAGTCACTGGTCATGTAGTAATGTCATACTTGACATGCAGAGTGTGGTTTATTCCCAGGACTAAACTCTCTGCAAGAGAGGCATTGTTCCTCGGGGAGTGTTATGACTCCTGACTGGGTTTGCATGTATGCGTAAAGAGCAGGATATTATATTAACCCTGTAAAGTCTGACTTGAAATAATAGTCAGAATTTGTTTTAATATTTGATACACCTGGCTTTTATGGCTAATATAGTGAGGAAAAACACAGCTCAATTTTATTCAAAAATATAGCTATTTACAAAAAAATTCATACAAATATCATTTGTTACTTCATATCTTCCAATAATATGTCTTAGTAAGATGATATTTAAATTCTTAGCCAGAGTGTACATAAATGCAATTCAATGATGATTGAGATTGTGTAGTTGCTTTGGTCCAGTAAGTTTTCATCTTAAAATATTAATAACAATATAAAAGTTAATCTGCTAACACTTTACAATAAGGTCTCATTTGTTAACATTAGTTAATATATTAACATGAACAATGAGCAATACATTTGTTACAGTATTTATTAAATAAAATTTCATTTGTTGAAATTAACATTGTTTAATAAATGCTGTATCAGTATTGTTCATTCTTATTTCATGTTAACTAAAGCAGTTAGGCTAACTAATGAAACCTTTTTGTAATGTGTATAAGGTGGACATTTTTTACAATTATACTAAAAGGCCTTTTACTTGATTAAAAAGTATAAACAATCAATCAGAGGACAGAAGGCATGTACTGTAGTAGATTGTGTACAACAGATTTTTCAGCAAAGTTGGGAACATATTGATAATTTAGAGACCTTAATGTTTTGTATCAAATACGGTATGATATGCTTTAATTACAGGATTTTTCTAAGCCATTAATTAAATTTTACCTGTTTTTTAGGTTAATATTGCTGACTTTTCACTTTATGGTAACATATAGATTTAGAGGCAATCTACATTTGTGAGTGTAGGAAATAAAATCATTTTTGTCATGTCCTGATGAAGCCATGAAAAGTTAACATGAAACGCCCTTCACAGCCCAATAGCTTCTGCCATGTGGATTTTCAACTAGAATATATATATTGGGCAGAACATTTCTCCATTGTGAATTGATTGGATTGTGTAAAGCGTGAATGGAGCCAGGTGGATGGGGTGGAAAATAAGAAGGATTCTTTGTAATGTGCACTGATAAATCAGCAAAACACTTAAAAAATGTTAAAAAAAATTCTCATCCACAGTGGTGATTACCTGCACAACGCTGAAACAAATACTAACCCCTAATCACGCTCAATAAATTGACATTTTGAGATCTCTGATAAAACGTGGTTACTGAAATAAAGTGAGGAGTCTCCAATAGTATTTGGCTGTGATCTCAACTTGCCTACCACCTTAAGGGTCAACCAACCACATTCTTATGTAGAATGAAATTGCTTTATTTTTTTCTCTTTCTTTTAGGCCACTTATCTCCATGTGAGAGCAAATATTTTGCACAACATTTGTAAACTAAAGCAATCAGCCCCAAGAAGTCATGGTTTACAGTGAATTTAGAACAGCGTTGTTCGCCACGCCTCGGCGTGGAGTGCCTAAAACCCCTTAGCTGTTCTAAATCACGGCTTCACAGGGATTATTGCTTTTATAAAACTGTTATTCCACATACCAATTTTAAGCGGTAGACCATTCACAACAGACTGGGCCATCTGACCAATCAGAGCAGAGTATCTCAGAAAGGAGGGGTTTGGAGAGACCGGATCCTTTTTCGAGCCGTTTCAGACACTGCAAAAAAAGAGGAGCTGTATATTATGATGTTTTTTGACCTTACTAAATTAGAACCTTTAAAATAGCATAATATAAAAGACTATTTTTTTTATTATATTTACCTAAATCATAACACATAAAAAAATAATGCTTGTTTGAACTAACTCAAGCACTCATTTTACATTCAGAAGAATAATAGGCAACAGTGAGTGGCTTTTAACACATCTCTCGCCTCCATTTGGTTCGACTGGATGGCATTGGCATCTGTAATATCATGTTACTAAGGGACACCCACCTAATGATATATGATTACTATGAGCTCTCTCTCTCTCTCTCTCTCTCATAGACACATGAAACTAGCCTAACTTTTTTTATTGTTGTCAGCATTGAATAACAATGCCCTTACAAAAGAAGCAGGACTTAAAGGGATAGTTCACCCAAAAATTTAAACTAGCCCATGATTTACTCACCCTCAAGTCATCATAGTATGGCATACAAATACAATCAGAGCTATATTAAAAAATGTCCTGGCTCTTCCAAGCTTTATAATGGCAGTGAATGGTTGTTTCTGTTTTGAAGTCCACAAAAGTGCATCTATCCATCATAAAAGTGCTCCACACGGCAGCGGGGGGGGGGGGGGGGGGGGGGGGGTTAATAAAGGCCTTCTGAAGCTTGTGTAAGAAAAATATTCATATTTAAAACTTTATAAAGTAAAATAACTAGCTATTTCCAACGCCACAAGTTGCGCAAATTTCGCTTTAGGCATAAGTACTGCGTATCCCGGAAGCAACAATTTTACTTTGTAACATGTTAAATATGAATATTTTTCTTACACAAACTCTTTGCTTCGCTTCAGAAGGCCTTTATTAACCCCCCAGAGCCGTGTGGAGCACTTTTATGATGGATAGATGCACTTTTGTGGACTTCAAAACAGAAACAACCATTCACTGCCATTATAAAGCTTGGAAGAGCCAGGACATTTTTTAATATAACTCTGATTCGTCTGAAAGAAGAATGTCATAAACACCTAGGATGACTTGAGGGTGAGTAAATCCTCAAAAGGAGACTCCAGTATTCCCACATCACTGAGAGCTGCGGTGATCTTCTGCAGTCACACATGCATCGCGTAAACGACTGCAATATGTTGTTAAAAGAAATAGATGAATCGTTGTGCAGAAACAGAGCCTGCTGCAGACAGACAGACAGACGGACATTAATTACACAGGGTCACACACACCCCTCGCACGGGTCGCGTGAGAAAGCTGATCATCAGCAACAACATGCAGTGCACGAGCACAGCATACATGCAGCCATGAGCAGCTGCTTTCTCTCTATAACGTTGAAATGAGCCGACAGTCCCATGTTGAAGGAATTCCTCAGTCTTTCTTCCATTAGGGGATATTCATAGATAGGCAGAGGCGGATAGCGTCTTTCTTCGCCGCGGTTGTCATAATAACTACAGCTGCAGGAGACGCGTTGTGGCTGATGCGGGTCCTTCGTTCCGCACGGCCGCGCTTCTCTCTCTCTCTCTCTCTCTCTCTCTCTCTCTCTCTCTCTCTCTCTCTCTCTCTCTCTCTCTCTCTCTCTCTCTCGCAGAGCTGCTCCATGGTTTGGCCGCAGGGGAGGTATCAGAGAAAAGAAAAGCATTGGGGAAAACGAGTTGGCAAATCGCACAGGATCATGTGCTCGCATGTTATTGCTCCATAGTTGCAGATTTCATTGACTGATTTAAATAATCCCAAAATGTATCTTAGGCGAGAAACTAAGACATAGAGGGAAAGAATGAGTTTTGGATGTCAGTTAATGCATGAGTGGGAATTTGTTGAAATGATGCAGGGAATGTTTTCGAGTGAATATCATTAGCAATGGCAGACCTCAAGCAATGGTGTTGTTGATAGGTAATACTAGGCATCCCAGAATATCAGTGCACATGACAAAGAATCCTTCTTATTTTCCACCCCATCCACCTGGCTCCATATAGAAAGCAAATTACCAGTTTAATTGATTTGTTTAAGGTCTGGCTATGGTTGTTATGGAAGAAAAGGATCCTGTTATGTATAATTGCGGTCCATTCGCTTCTAATGCAGAAGAGCTGAAAATACAAGTGCATGAGAAGCTCATCTTTCTATGTGTGTACGGAAGTTATAGGTGAACTTTGAGAAGGATGTAAACATAACAGATTGATTTCTTGGCTCAATGCAAAAGAAAACAAATTAGTAAAGTATTGTGTACTGTTGTGGAAAAGTGTAGCATATTTATCATTTAGAATTAATTTTAGTATGATTTTGAGTTTCTTTGGCAACACTATCAAAGCCAGAATGAATCTGCACAGTCACAGCTGTCTACAGTGGTCACTTAGCTCTCAGAAAATATAGATCTACAAAGATGTTTACTCTTTTTAAAAGAATCTTGTAATTATGGTGATTCCGGCATGGCATGAACACACCTTTAACATTAATGACACAGACATCAGTGGGTTTATTAGGCTGCTGTCACTTTAAGATCTGTAAACTGATACACATCCAATTTTCCATCAACTGTTTAGGTGAATATTTCACACGATAGACATTTTGACATAATTTGACATAAAATAAGTGTCAGTGGTTTATTTTTTATGGCCTATTTGTGCTTAATAACTCTTTTTAACAGCATGCATGTCCAGCATGATGCCCTATTTATTCATGCATGTTTCCTTATCACTCTACGTGGCAATTACTTTAAAGTTGGTATAAAACGGAAGTTGTGATAGTATTTTTTCTTTATTGTGATGTATATTCAAATAAACAGCTTCTCG
The DNA here is from genome assembly GCF_964197995.2 of Scardinius erythrophthalmus. NCBI lineage: Eukaryota > Metazoa > Chordata > Actinopteri > Cypriniformes > Leuciscidae > Scardinius > Scardinius erythrophthalmus. Next base: position 25,766,869 of record NC_138236.1, read on the forward strand.
GAAAAAAAAATGTAGGGCAGGACTTGATTTTGTTCATCAGGAATAGACTGGATTGTGGTTTGCTATTGCTGTGATCTCGTGTATGGCAGCCCATCTGAAAATAGACGAGATGTTGCCGGGAGTGGGAGGAGAAGATATTTCTATGAAATATTATAGATACGTGAATTAGAGAAATCATTTATAATAAACAATGCAATATTCCATAAAAATAGTCAATTAGGATTTTATGGTGACTGTGCAACACATAAATATACCGCGATATAAACGAGATAGCAAAATATCTAAGGATAGACACTATCATCATATATTGTCAGACTGCTTAGCCCTAATGGGACTTTTCACAATATGCAGTGTTTCAAAGCAGCTTTACAGAAAGTCAAACTGTAATTGTAACAAACAGAAGTAGCAACATCTATTCATTGTTACATACAGGTGTTTTACCTGTGATTTTTTTTTTAGAGAGCACTACCTGCTGCCTTTAACCTCACAGCTTAAGACAGTCACTGGTCGGTCATTAGACTGCACATAGTGATATCTAGAAGCATGTCTTGTGGGGTGTTTCCGGTAAGTGGTGCAAGCAATGACAACCGGTGAACCCACTAACCTGGCAAATCCAGCTGTATGACCTTGTAAACATGACCTCAGAGGTTGCGAAAAGTAAGCCAATCAGATTAGAGCCAGATTAGAGGTTAATGATAAAATGTGCAAAAAAGGTCCCATAGTCTTATATTGAATTGATATATCAACCGCTCACAACTCCTCAACAACCACTCAGAATGCCCAAGCAACCACACACAAAAATCCCTTCAGAAAACCCTAGCAAATATCACTCAGGGTTAATTTCCATGATTTAATGGAATAAGATAGAATTTGATGGAAGAGATGGAATGATTTAAATTGGTATTGCCATACATATAAAAGAGAGTGGAGGCATGTTTCTCTACAGTACTGTTTATGTGATTGTATAATTTGTACCTTTGTTATCCTATTTCAGGATTCACCGTCCAGCGCCGACATTCAGTAAAGCAGCTTACTAAAATACACATTGTGCCAGGAAACCTGAAAATTGCTCAGTAAGCTGCAAGTTCCAACTCTGTTTGGCATGATTAAAAAAAAATTTAACACGGAAGCTTAGAGAGATTTACAAAACCTCAACCTGAACACAGTGAAAACAAAACAGAATGTTTCTTGCAACCAATGGATGTGATTGTAAAGGCATTGTAAATCCACAACAAATGTATGGCATATGGTTGATATTATTGTGAGTAATTCAAATCCCAGTTTGCAATGCTCACGAATACAAAAGTGTAAATGCAGTCACTTTTGTTTAGTCTTTATCTAGATAGCTGAGCTTAAGGGCTATTACAATGTGAGAGAAATATGTGTATAAAGTGTATGAAGTGTTAATCCTGGCTAAATGTGTGTGTGTGTCCGTGCTTGTATTGTTATCCAGGGCACACACTGCCTTGGGCACCTTAAGATTTACATCAAGAAAATATGTTTTATCTGAAAGAGGTGATTAATTCAATGGACAGGTGAAAGGTGAAAGGTCAGAAGTCAAGGAGGAACCAGAAAATCACAATCGCTATGTAATGACGATGACATGAATAGGGATTAAGTGCTAAGAGGAGACGAAAGAGAGCTACTACACAGCCCTGCAGCGTCAACAGGCTAACGATGAATATTAAAAGGGTGGTATAATGCCCTTTTCACAAGATGTAAAATAAGTCTCTGATGTCCCCAGAGTGTGTATATGAAGTTTTAGCTCAAAATACCCCCCATATATTTTTATATAGCATGTTAAAATTGTCACTTTTTGAGGGTGAGCAAAAACGCACCATTTTTGTCTGTCCCTTTAAATGCAAATGAGCTGCTGCTCCCAGCACAGAGGGCGGAGCTACAAAAGTGTGTGTCATTTTACCTCACATAGACATGCACTGAAAATTTCTAAAACTTTTAGCCTTTTATGTTCAAACCGGAGTCAGACAATGATAGAGAGACTCTAGAAGAAGTGACAACATGTAGAATGCAACAGGACATTTCTGAATCATTAGTTGATGAATTTATGTAGCTGATGTGAAGTTAACTATCTTCTAGTCATTGATTAGCATATTCTGTCATCATAATCTATAAATCGTGTTCCTGGGGGCGGGGTTTATGTAAATGTTAGGGTTAGTTATGTCACTAACCTGGGAGGAATGTTGTGTAGTCCCTATCAGTCATTTGTTGTAGTCCTTAAAAAGCAATTTCTTTAAAAGCAAATATCTCTCTTTGCTTTGAACTTTGAGCGTTGTAACTTTGCAGATGTTGTTTATGCTTAAACAGCAACATTACACACTAAATAAAGTTAGAAAAGTGAAATCATAATCAACCACCCCTTTAATGCTTACATTTCTGTGGTTTTGGTGAATTATAAAGAGTCATCAGGACTGTACCATGGGAGTTTAGTTATTCAGACATCCTGGTTACAAAGCAATGGGACAAAAAGAGATAGAATCATCAACCTGGTTCAGTGCAGGTTAGCTGAGTTCATCCAAGGTCATTAAGGGCATCTGACACATTCACAGCTTGAACTGAATTGGCTGCTGTATTCTAGGACACTTGAGTGAATAAAGACAATTAGACACTATTATCATTTCTTCAACTTGAGTGACATTTATTGTAATTGCCAGGCATTATCAAATCAGTCATATGGTCAGAGTTGTTTAGTGCGTTTATCTCCAAATAGCATTTGAGTTAGATCAAGTAATGGCATCTCATCAGGGGTTAAATTGTATTCTAAAAAGAAAAAAATATCTATTTCATTGTCAATGTATTCAATTTCCTGTATGCTAGAGTCTCCCTGTTTGATCCAGTACACACATTCCATCTCCATTTTGATGAAAGTCCTTTCTGCCTCAGAGCTTTAAAAAAAAAAACAGAATGGTGACAATATTTCTCACAGTTGGGACTTTATTTATCAAAATTGTGATTTCATATCTCCCAGTTGCACAATTGCAACTCTGTTTCTAGGAATTTCATATTTACTTCTTGCATGTGACTATCTCAGAATTTTGACTTTTTTATTGTTACTTTATTCCTCACAATTGCTAACTTATATCTCACTGCAAGTTTATTTTTTTTATTTTAAAGTCCTCCTGTGGTCAAAATTAGTTTTTAATATTGTTTATATCTATATGTTTATACGTATGTGGTGTTTTTAATGTGCTTTAAGACAAACCATGTGCAAATTCATAAGTCAACACCATTGCTGAGTATTTTCTCCTTAAAACTGCAGTGAACCAAAGACAGTCTCAAAAACACGGTTTGAAGTCGCGGGTGTTTCTGACGTCACAAACTATCTTGTATAACCAATCACGTCAACTTGTGATCATCAATGAGTGGATCTCTGAGATGGTGTGAGTGAGTGGAGGCGGAGCTAATTTGCATATTCATAGAACCGTGTATACTAAATGAAGCAAGGGTGTAGGGCTACATTCAAGCTATTTTAAAGCATTAAGAAATTCTTATCAAGGAAAAAAATGCTTATCTTTGATCACCAAAATGACATTTGAGTTTTAAGGGATCAAATGATTGACTACAGGGAGACTTTAAACTATCTCACCATGATAATTTTTCCCTCTAAGACAGAAACAGAATTTCATTTCATATAGCGATTGTGCTCCTCAAATTAAACCTTTTTTACGAGTGCGCGGATCCCCCACACTCCTCTTGTGGATGTGTGCTCCACCTCAATTTGCAGCCAAATTTCATGCAGTCTCAAAAAAAAGTCATATCTTGCCTAGGTCTCCTGAACCACTACCAGCATATCCACATTAGTAAATAAATACACATATTAAGCTTAATAGCCACAAATTTTGCTTTTAAAACGACTTTAATTGAACCATATACCAGACAGACAGATACATATCTTCATAATGTCCGGCTCCTGATCTTGACAGACAGAGAGTAATCTCTAAAGGGACAGAATAAAATGGCTGACGTTAGTGTATCAGTAGGTCAGTGTGTCACAACGTTAGCCATCACTCCAGAGACCACAGAGATACTCTGTCATCCAGACAGAGAGATCAACTAACAGTTCCCCGCTTAAATATCTAACTGCACTGCTTTCTATTTCTTCATCCTCGTTGTATAACACAAACATCAGGCATATATTTGGTTGCACTAATTATTCTAGTAATGCATGAGACCTTCATACACAAATGAATGTAATTACATAAAAAAATGCATTAAGGACAGTTTATTTATTTATTATGTTTTCTGTAAAGGAAGTTGGAGTGGGACATATCAAAAGGCTCATCACCTTTTTAAAAAGCCAATAGTCTTTTATTTTACATCACAGCCATGAAACATGATTTGCTATTTGCTAAGGGGTCCTATTATGCTTTTTTAGATTTTTAACTTTCTTAAAGGGTTAGTTAACCCAAAAATGAAAAATCTGTCATTAAAGGAACACTCCGACTTTTTGGGACTTTAGCTTATTCACAGTATCCCCCAGAGTTAGATAAGTCCATACATACCTTTTTCATTTCTGTGCGTTCTGTAAGTGTTATTTGACGCACCCACCGCTAGCCTAGCTTAGCACAAAGACAAGGTAGCATACTAATCCCAATAAGTGACAAAATAATGCAAACATTTTTCTATTTACATGTTGTGATCTGTATAGTCACAGCGTGTACAAATAACAAGGCTATATGAGACAGAGACCATTTTTAATCGTATAAATACTGGGAACTATATTCTCACTAGACGTAGGAGCACAGCTACTTGGGCGGAGTTTTTATTTATACGATTAAAAATGGTCTCTGTCTCATATAGCCTTGTTATTTGTACACGCTGTGACTATACAGATCACAACATGTAAATAGGAAAATGTTTGCATTATTTTGTCACTGATTGGGATTAGTATGCTACCTTATCCATTTACATCCAGTCTTTGTGCTAAGCTAGGCTAGCGGTGGGTGCGTCAAATAACACTTACAGAACGCACAGAAATGAAAAAGGTATGTATGGACTTATCTAACTCTGGGGGATACTGTGAATAAGCTAAAGTCCCAAAAAGTCGGAGTGTTCCTTTAAATACTCATGTCATTCCAAACCAGTAAGACTGACAGCCTACGCAGCTACCACTTTCAAGGCCCAGAAAGGTACATGGATTACTTTACTACCTCTTTGGGGCTTTAAAGTGGTAGTTGCATAGCTGTCAATGAAGGGACAGAAGGCTCTCAGATTTCATCAAAAATATCTTCATTTATGTTTCGAAGAGTTCGCATTTGTCAGCCACATACGTCATTGAGGCTGCTTCATTTCAGTAAACTGACCACTAAATTCCAAATTCATCAAGAAATTACAACAATTTACACTTCACTAGGAATAATCTATTCTTGTAGACCTCAAAAACAAAATGAAGGCTTTGTTTAAGGGCATAATAGCAAGGGCATTAACTTTTAGAAGAACATTAGATAGCATATAAAAGACCTCAAAACAGACATGGATCTCAGTAAATAAATAAATAAAAAACTGAATCTGCTCTGAAATCAGTTTAACAGCACTTATTTTCAATCTCATCTATTTATCAACATTGTTTAATTAATTAAAACAGTGCATCTAGTGCATCAAGTTTATCTAAAACCATTACCATCTCTAAAAAAAAGGTCATGTTCGAAAGGTCACCAACACCAAAATCCTTTCTAAATATCCCACATAATTAGCACAGTTTAAGATTACACACTCGAGCCCATGTCAGGGCTGAATATGAAAGAATATTACTCATTAATAATGTGAGAAATCACCCTGAGACCAAAGCTGTATTTAAGCTTAATTAGCACAGGGCCTTCTTTAATTAAGTTTTTGTGGAATCAGGATTAGTCTGTGTAAGGAAGGAGCAAAATAAATAAATAAAAGGATAGGATTCGTTAATCATTCAGAGAGAGGCCTGAGTACAGGTGACCTGTTTTCCACAGTATCCCTTTTATCCCATCATTGTTTAGGTGATGGACTGCATAATTATTTAATTATGATATTAGGGGACTTATGAAGTGGGCCACTGCATGAGAACTAATGGAATCTATAACAATGTTACGCTACAGTGACTGGGGGATAGAAAGTTTAGTTTGTCACTCTCTTTTCTGTTTACTTGAATTCCAGTTTAACACTCCCTTGCCACCTCCACATGTAGTCTCCCTCTCTCTCTCTCTCTATTGTTGTAGTGTTTTATCAGTAGGTCAAGCTGTGCTGATAATGAAAGAACAGCATGAACGTAGGCAGGTGAATGTTGTTGGGATCTGATTCAATTATGCTTTCAATGCAGTCATTTTCTGTTGTTGATGGCCCTAACCATTTGCTCTCATTGCTAGTGTTTCTCTAGGTTGCCTTTCGTCCACAATAATCTTCACAGTGAACAGTGGGAGGAAATTACTGTGTATGTACAGATTAACTATAATTAGGTGATGTCCAGTGACATGTGTTTAGGTCCCCAGCGTGCACTGCAGCAGTTTTTTTTTAACCTTCAGAAATGTGGCATTGATTCAGCAAGGTGCTGGAAACATTCTTCAGAGATTTTGGTTCATATTGACATGATAACATCACGCAGTCACTGTAGATTTGTCGGCTGCACATCTCTATGATGTGAATCTCCAGTTCCGGCACATCCCAGAGGTGCTCTATTGGATTGAGATCTGGTGACTGTGGAGGCCATTTGAGTAAAGTGAGCTCATTGTCATGTTCAAAAAACCAGTTTGAGTTGATTTGAACTTTCTGACATGGCGTGTTATCCAGCTGGAAGTAGCCAAGGTTACACTGGTCACAAAGGGATGGACATGGTCATCAACAAATCTGAGGTAGGCTGTGGTGTTTAAACCATGCTCAATTTGGCCCAAAATGTGCCAAGAAAATATTCCCCACACCATTATCACCAGCTCGAACCATTGATACAAGGCAGGATGGATAAATGCTTTCATGTTGTTTACACCAAATTTTGACCCTACCATCTGAATGTCACAGCAGAAATCAATGACTCATCAGACCAGGCTTTGTCCAATTCTGATGAGTCAATTTTGTCCAATTTTAGTGAGCCTGTGTGAATTGTAGCCTCAGTTTCCTGTTCTTAGCTGACAGGAGTGGGACCCGGTGTGTGTTCTGCTGCTGTCCATCTGCTTCAAGGTGCGTTCAGATATACTCTTCTGCAGACCTCTGTTGTAACAATTTGAGTTACTGTTGCCTTTCAACTCGTACCTGTCTGGCCATTCTCCTCTCACCTCTGGCATCATCAAGGCATTTTTGCCGACAGAACTGCCGCTCATTGGATATTTTCTCTTTTTCTGGCTTGTTCTCTGTAAACCCTAGAGATGGTTGTGCATGAAAATCTCAGTAGATCTTCAGTTTCTGAAATTCTCAGACCAGCTCGTCTGGCACCAACAACCATGCCATGTTCAAAGTCACTTAAATCACTTTTCATCCCCATTCTGATGCTCAGTTTGAACTTCAGCAGATCGTAGACCATGCCTGCCTAAATGCATTGAGTTGCTGCCAAGTGATTGGCTCAAATATTTGTTAACAAGCAGTTAAACAGGTGTACCCAATAAAGTGGCCGGTGAGTGTATATTAGATAACAGTTGCTATTGGTCAACTGCTATATATAAGGGTTATGAATCAATTAAAATATTTAAACTAATAATTAATTGCATCTAATGCTAAAATTCATAATCATAAATGCTTACATATTGAATCCCCAAATTAATGTAGATCAACATAATCTAAATAAAAGTATATTTGCTAAGTCTTTTTACCAAGTATGATGGACAGTTGCATATCGAAACCAATACTGAAACTTTCAGATTATGTGGATAATCATAGCCGATCAACATTGTTTAAAATTGAATAGGATTTGCAAGTTGAATAAACTGCAAATTATCAGACTGCTTTTAATTTATAATTTATTAACAACTATTACTTATATAACTTAAACTTCCAACAACCTATTATAATAACGGCTGTATTTAGCTTTGCTATCGTTTAATCTGAAATAATTCCTGAAGATGCTTCTCTGTTTTTGTCATTACTCTATTTGCTCTTTTTGTGTGAATGAGAGATGTCTGTTTTTTTTTTCTTACATCAAAGCTTATTTTATGCATTCATTTTCAAGCTGTATATGTTTCAGCATTACTGGTTATACATTTGTTCTGTATGCAACATCAGTATTGAAAGTTTTGTTACTTATTCCTGCATTCTGTATAAAGGGTTTCACAGTACCGGCTGTGTGTATTCACATTTGCGTGTGCCCACCAATAGGCCTATTGTTTCTGTACTATCACATATTATGTTGTAAAAGTGACAGTGACATGACGTGAAGACCAAGTATGGTAACCCATACTCAAAATTTGTCCCCTGCATTTAACCCATCCAAGTTAGTGAGCCTGATCTCATGAAAGTGCTTATCTATAGCACGAATGATATTTCTCGTATCATTTATACGCCAAAAATAGTTTTTGCGTACATATGATACGCAGTTTTCGTGTGCATATGATACGCACTTTATGGCGTGTAATATGCACGCACTCCACATCCCTAATCCTACCCAAGGGGTTTACAGTGCGTATCATTTGCACCCAAAAACTCTTTTTGGCGTATAAATGATACGAGAAATATCATTTGTGCTATAGATACGCACTTTCATGAGATCGTGTTGGCATTCCCAGTCAGACTCTCTAGCCATTAGGGCCCCAGAAATATTGCCACATGCAGTTTAGATTGCAAGTTATGAACATCTTTAGTCAATCTAATGCTTAGATTAATTTTTCCTAGTAACACAGAGCAACTAATCAAGTTCTGTAACACAAGAAGATCCAGGTTCTCAGCCAAAAGCAACACTAATCACTAAAATGGTGATGTTCAAATCAAACTTTTTTCCTCCAGTAATTTAGAAAGTAGAAGACATAGACTGCATTGATTCAATTAATAAATTCCTCAATTTTTTAAAAAATATATATTTACATTTTTTTATTTATATTGCAGCCACATACTCTACTTCTATTTGAGTCTCAAAGCACCCCCGCTATAATTTCCTTGCATCTCCTTCTCTCTCCAGCAGCAGATGGAGTTCCCGTGCAGAAGGATGGGGAACAGGTAAGGAAGCTGCCGATTACACCTACATACTAAATGAACCAAATCTCCCAACAGCGCTGACACGCTATGACACCCCACACCACATATTCCTGTTTAGGGGAAAATAGCATCCTGCTCCAAGATGGAGGCTAAGGTGTCCAGAACAGGAAGAGATTACCTCAGTTATGGAAGTGAGCCAGCTCTCCTCCGTAACCGCAGGAAAACATTGCTAGCACACCTTAACCGCATGTAGTTAGTGCTTACCAGAGCTGGCTTGTAGGTTTGCTGTTCTAGTCGTCAGCATTTATTTTTGGTTAAGTTTGTGTGTTCCAATGCCTCGCATTCTTAAGAACTGACCCAGAAAGCAGGCTTATAGTATTTGCCTTCAGCTGCAGTGACACTGACTGATTCTGGGTCTGTGCTTAAGGGTAAGATGATGATTTTGTTCAATGGATGCTCAGTTTCACAAATGACACATCACATTGCTTGCTTTTATTTCTTCGCCTACTCTCGTCTCTGTCTTCTTACATACTGTTGCTAAATCTGAGAGAGTAAGCACATTCATTTTATCTCACACAAAGCATACATAGAGATTTCCTTCCTCTCTCTTCTTTTTCCAAGCTTTGAAGCTGATTCCATTAGGGTTTGCTACATGAAGACAGAAAATATGAAATTCAAAAGGTCTCTTCATGAGTATGTTCTTATCAATAAGTAGGCTAAATACACACACCTCTGTCATCTGTGTCACCCCTTTCTGGTTCTGAAGTACCTGACTGAATATAAAAATTAGAAAACAAGTGATATTCATACTGCAGCTTCAAATCTGTTAATTGTCAATTAATAGCCGCAATGTCCATTAATACAAGTAGTCTATGTAATAAACTAATAAAACTAATAGACTAAAGGACCGTTCACACCAAGAATGATATCTATAAAGATAACTATATTTGCGTCCACACCAGCTGAAGATATCGGTCTATTTATTCCAAGCACGTGGTGCAGTTTTATCGTCTGGCCCTTTAAATGCTCAAGCTCTTTAAAGCGAGATGGATTCTGATTGGCTGTCAAATGTTTTTATCGTTTTTCAGATGGATAAAATCGCTCTGAAAGTGATTACAACGATATTGTTTCTAATCGTTCTGAAAGCGATTCCAACTATTGTTTCTATGTGCCATTGTCATTATAGTTGTGGTGTGAACTCTGCTATTCTTTTAAATTAAGAACGATTTTTACAACTAAATATTTATCGTCATCTTTATAGTTATTGTTATCGGGCCTTAATGCAATGTTTTGATTATATTTATTATAATGTGTGTTTTGTATTTGTATAGGCCTATTATATGATTTTAAATTTGAGAGTAATTACAAAATTTATGCTATATCATAATGTGCGTGACCCCGACGTTGCCTTTCTTTTCTTTGACGGTGCAGGGCGTTCCGAATGAGCGAAGTCCACTTCAACGGATATCCCCTGCTCAGGGAGTAGGGAGCAGTGAACACGGTGTAGGGACCCTGTAAATTGGAATGCACCTCTAATGATTCAAATGACTAGCCTAGAAATCTAGACGCACCCTAGCGGCAGCAAAATGTATTTCGCAGCCAGGGTAGTCTAGCAACTCTCAATAAACCTTCTCGCTGCAAAAACCCAGATTGGGTCAGGCCAATCACGTTGTGTATAGAGTAGGCGGGGGCGGGCTTAACATACACGACAGAGTTGCGACGGTTACCTGGCTGCTGCTACTTGAAAACAAAGAATGGCGGCTGCTGATGGAGAACAATGGTCTTTCGAATCGGCTTTGGTCGCGACTCTGGAGGACTTGGAGTTAAGTTTTTCTTTGAGAAAAGAGCAAAGAACGGCACTTAAGTCATTCTTAAAAAAAGGAAGATGTGTTCGTCGTTTTGCCGGCCAGATATGGCAAAAGTTGAATCTATCAACTAAGCTCCGCTGTTGGGAAAACGCTCTGGTTGGTTGAAGCGCTGTCCTATTGCGTGCAGAGGGAATTTGAAAGACAGCCGTTTATCCCGCCCCTCGGATTGAGCCGTGACTATGGTGAGTTTCCAGACCTATCATCTTGATGTAGGTCTGGCTTGCCAGGCTATCAAATGACTGATTTATAAAGACAATCATGTGTCGCCGCCTACTGGTGTAACAATGTAACCTACAAAAAAAATTATAATAATTCCGAATTCTTGTACACTGAATATTTTTCAGTATCCGAGATAGGCTATAATTATCATTTTGAAGAAAGCGAATTTTTTTTTTTTTTTCATTTGGACCAACCCTGGATCTGTGGATCAGGAACATGTTAAGAAAAGAAAATAGTGTTCATTTTGATTTTTCTTCAGAAAGTTCTGAACAGTTCTCCAATAATGTTAGCATTGCTCTGACTTCATATTACTCGGGATCTAATTCAATCCGCAAATACCATGACAGCACTGACAGCAAATCACCCCTTAAGCGCTACAAATAAGCTTCTGTCGAAAACGACAAAATATCCTCAGGCTTTTGTGCTAGAAATACAAAACATCTCATCTGTAGCAAGTAAGCACTGCTCTCTGGGAGTGATCTCAGCCCCTGAACCTCAGTGTATCGCTTTACCATTGACACTGGTAAAAATAGTAAGTTGACTGTACCAGACAGTCCATAACAGCATTCACTCTCTGCCCCACCATGACTGCAACACAGACTGACTACAGGTGTTCGCTTTCTTTATTACTGCATCAGTGTTGTTAAAACAACCATACAACAGTTTCTTTTTTAGGCTATATAGGAATAGTCTTGCTCTCAGCATAAGCTTTTGCTTTTATCTGCAGTAGTCTGTCTATGCAATGGGTGTGAGGCCGTAGGTTTTCATGTAGAATTTTTTTTTACTAGAATGCTCCTGTCTGTCTGCCAAAAGCAAACTTCACTATTACTATTGCTCATACTTACGGTTAGGGATTTGAACAAACCCTAAACCTTAAGTATTAAACTTTGGCATGTAACTCATCCTGCACCGTTTCTGCTGCTGACATGAATGATACGTCAACTCTTGTGGCTTGTTGAGGAGAGATGTTTGCTATTACTTTTCTAAACAATCAGATGTGTGATTTTTCACAGATAATGAAACTGATAAAACTTTCGTAGACTGAGCCATATCTAGGAACCAAGATGTCATAGACTTTAAGACAGGCTTTTCTGACTTGGACCACCTAACAACCATCCAGAACATGCTACTAACTCCATAGCAATTTGATGAAACAATTCAAAATAACTTTGCAACCACATATAAACCCAGCCATCACCTTTGTGATTTATATATTTGATCATATTTGATCATATTTTCTTTCACAGATCTTAAAATCTAGTTATTCCCTTGACACTATCAAACTCTGTCATTGATAGTACATAAAAACAAACAAAATTAAATGAAACATTCACCCAAAAACAAAAATGTATCATTTACTCACCCTCATATTCCAATAGCCCCTTTTTTAACAAAAAAGGAGAAATTGTTAAATAAACGTCTGGTTGCTCTTTTCCATTCTATGACAATAAACATGGACTGAAGCTTTCAGTTATGTATCATCTTTGTGTGAACAGACCAAAATTTGTTAAAAAAATAAGTATTCACTGAAAATCTTGACATCCATTATAGCTTATAGAAACGTTAGTAATGTCCAATTTACTTCTCTTTTGAGTCTGATCTTTTTAATGAATCAATTGATAAACCCATTTTGAATGAGACTGGTCCAGTTCTTGTTCATCTCAGTGATCTGGTCACTGGAAAGGAAGTGTATCAGTGAATACATTTTGGTATATCATGCAGAAGACATTTTAGATTGGATGGACAGCTTTTATGATACTTTCATGGTGACTGAAAGCTTCAGTTTCAGTTCATTGTATAAGTGCAGCGACCATTCTTATGAATTTCTTGTTCTTCAAAGAACAAAGAAAGGTTTGGATCAAACAGAAGATGAGTAAATAATGACAGAATTGATTTTTTTGGCTGTACTATTCCTTTAATCACAGCTTTATTCCACCTCACTGTTAGTTCGACCAAAAATTGGTTTCAGTTTGATTTTCTCTCCGTTCTTTTTTATTTCTCTATTTCTCCTTCAACTTCACATGTTTTTAAAATGCCTTGTTCTGTCACGATCCCCCTCTCTCTCCTCCTTTCTCTGTGGCCGTCTCTCTTGCTCTTTTCTCCTCTTTCTCTCTGTCTATCCCCATCCCTCTCTTTCCCCATCCCTCCTTCCTCTCTCTCTCAGCATGGCCGAACAGACTTTTCATGGGAAGGAATCAATGTAAGTGTTGTGAATATCATTCCTCCATTCCTTTCCTTTTGTTATTTCCTCTGAATCACAGTAGATGTCTTCTATCTCACACCCCATTCCCTCGTTGGATCTGTCTCTCTTTTGCGATGACTTGTTGGTGTGCTTTAGTAGTTAGTAGTTTATTGCGGATGCAAATGACAAAAGACTACACTTCCCACCATGCAAATGGACAGAGATTAAGGCTGTTGGGAAATGTAGTTTCACAACCTCTAGCAACCACTGTGTTAACTTTTCTACCCAACTTCTCTTGTCACCTCTTTCCTTCCCATAAAATGCCACACTCAAAATTTTGCATTTCATTTCTGCTCTGGCCGCATCCTGCTCCACCAAAACCATCTATTTCTTCACCTTTCCTGTTTTCTGTCCCATTTTTCTCTCTTGAATGCCTTCCTTCATTTCAGTTGTCCATGGAGGACACGACCTCAATCCTCCCTCGGCTGAAGAAGCGGAACTCCAACGCCTATGGAATCGGCGCTCTGGCTAAGTCCTCTCTGACAGGTGTGTCAGGTGTGTGTCTGTCCTGTCAAATGGTAAAATGACCCCATGTTGACTCCAGACTGAGTTGGAGGAGATGGAGCCAACATGGACCCTTATGGGTTTCCCTTTTCACCACCCGTTTCCATTTACAACACTCTCCAATGGCTCGTGCCATTGGTGAATTCCAAGATCCAAATAAGAATAGATCCCTGACAAGCGATATGCTTCCCACAATGCATTGTCATATGGCTTTCCATTTTATCCTAAGCAGTGGTTGATGGGAGCGGAAGGTTTTGTATGTTAAGTGCTTGTGGAGTGAAGTGCGGAGATTCAGCCAGTGTGTTGTCTTTTAGTATTGTCGTTTCTCAGACTCATGTGTTTTTGTACAGTTATGTGCAGTGCAGTGTGTAGCCTTCTCTGAAAGATCCTCTTCTTGAACTTTGATAATTCATGTTCATCATTTCATTAGGTATAACCTAAGAGCTTGAGAAATCTCTGAATTAACTCTGTATGTTTGCAGTAATGCATGGGTTAAAACACAGAAAAACACAGACTCAAGTGTTCAAGTAGCAAAGAGCAATTGATTTTTTTCCTTCTCAGTATCTTATATAAGTTCTCCACACAGATTTCATGGTTATTAAACAGATTGTTACAGCCCCGGTTTAGTCTATTACAGATGTAGCTTCATTTAATAAGCTGAAACTAATAAAAGAGAAAATGCAAGAGAGCAATGCAGGCTATTATTGTGTGCAGATCTTCATTAGTGTGGAAGGATGTCATTTCAAATTCCCACTCCTTTCCATTGTCACTAAAACTTGATTATTTATTTCTCCATACCATAACCATCTCATTATCAAAGTCATTTTCATTTCCTTACCTCAAACAAAATATTAACGCTGGTTAGCCTATATCTGTGGTTTTCAATCCTGGTCCAAGGGACCCATCACTCAAAAAATTGTATGTCTCTCTTTTATAACACACCTGATTCAGATCATCAGTTCATTAGTTGAGAGCTTCATGAACTGAACTAATGGTACGTTTACATGACAAGAATGTACTAAAAACTAAAAGTTTTTTCTTTGCGTTTTCGAGTATAGACGACAACGTTATCACACAGATCCACGAAAACTACTAAAAATGCTGTATTTTGTTGATAGGCCAGTAGTTGGCAATGTCACTTTGTAAAGAAACACTACGCATAGACTGAACACGCAATACACACACTGTATCAATAAGTTATGACAACATATGTTTTTACATTGCTTTAACTTTTTTTAAAACAAGTTAAGTCCGTTTAATGTAGTTTAAGTTGAAATGACTTAAACATCAAGTTGATTGTACTTAAAAATTTAAGGCAGCAACGTTTTTTTTGTTTTTTTTTACAGTTGCGCATGATGTCACTGTTTGTTTTCACAAATTCGTGGCATTGTTCTCAAAAACGTGCAGTTTGAGACCTGATTTTCAAAAGTCAGGCCCTGACTTTCAGGCCCACAAAACGCCATTGTCATGTACATGAAGAGCCAAAACGCATAAAAAGTCTTCAGTTTTTAGTTGAAAACAGTGAATCATGTAAACGGCCCCTGAGTGTGTCAGATAAGAGAGACATAGAAAATGTGTAGAGTGGTGTGTGTAGGCCATAGGACCAGGGTTGAAAACCACTCGGCCAGTGGATGACATACTTCTATATAATAATCAGTGAAACTAAAACAATCATAACAGATAGTAGAAAATGACAGGTACTTTATAACTCAGACCTTAAGTGCAGCAAACAGACGTGATTATTTTTAGCACAACCTCTGAGCATGCTAATCTATTCCTAATTTCCATGTTACATCAACCCCGTACCTACGCTGCGTCCGAATATGCCTACTTCCATACTATATAGTAGGCGAAAAACAGTATGTGAGCCGAGTATGTCAGAATAGTATTCATAAAAGAGTAGGCAAAAAGTACCTAGGTACTTCCATCGAGATTCTGAAGTGCGCATTCGATGGACATTTTTTTTATCCCATGAGGCCATCTGTGAATGGAGATGAAGCGATGTAACTGACGCTGCAGGTCGAATGACAATTAAAACATGGCGGATGTAGTAAGTCCGCATTTTATTCATACTACACACATTCATACTATATAGAAAGTACTTTTTTAACAATTGCAAAGTAAATTTCAAACCAAATGTAGTACCTACTATACAGTAAGGATTTCGGACGCAGCACTAGTCCAGATGCGATCTTGTACTGTATATTTGACTTAATTTCCTCTATCTTGTTTTTTCCCCTCCCTCTCTCCCTAATCAAAAAAACTTCTTCCTCTCGCTGTCTTCTCATCCCATCATCTACCCTCTGTCTATTCGTCCACTTCAGGAGTGTCTCGCTCCATGAAGGACAAGGTGACGAAGCCAACAGCGATGGCCCAGGGGCGCGTGGCACACATGATCGAGTGGCAGAACTGGGGCATGCAGACGGTGGGCGTGGGGGGCGTAGTAGGGGCACGCGCCTCTAGTCTGCACCTCCAACAAGAGCGCAAGCTGGAGAATGATGCATACAGCGACCTCAGTGACGGAGAGAAGGAGGCTCGCTTCGCTGCAGGTCAGAGACGCATATAGACATGATTGAGAGAAAGACCCACGCAAAAATACTGAGTAGTAGGAAGCTGCTAGATTTTACATCTATACTAGTGAATCTTCTTTTCTTTTTTTACCCTTACCCTCGAAATTTTATTTTTTAACCCTTATTACACTCCTTTAAATAACTATTATCATTATTGTCATTATTACAGTATTAATGTGTTAATGTAAATGTGGTAAACACATGATTTTCTTTCGTTTGTTGAACATAAAAGAATACATTTTAAAGAACGTTAGTAACCGAACATGTTTGGTTCCCATTGACTTCCATTGTATGGACAAAAAATTCGACGGAAGTCAATGGGAACCGAAAAATTTATGTTTAACAGAAACAAGAAAATCATACACATTTGGACCGACATGAGAGTGTGTCAATGATGATGAAATGTTCCTTTTTGAGGTGACTGTCATTTTAAGAGGGTTTAATCAATTGCAAGGCATTCCTTTATTTAGCAGCTTTAAGGATAGAAATAGAATGTTCACATCATTTTTAATTGCCACAAAACATATACAAATGTGTATTTGTTAAAGTTGCTCCATATTTACCGAAACAAAATGTAATTACACTAAAATTCAATATATTCTATGTAACTTACAATTCATTCTGTCTCAAAAGTGCTTAACACTAATACAGTGTGACTCCCTTACAACTGCTATATCGGATATCAACACAACATACAAAAATACTGAGTGCACCTTTCATACATCTGTTGTGAACCATTATGCTTTAGGATGCTGTAGGCTTCTGTGTTGAATATTCTTGCTATTTCGTACAGCATCAGGTGTGAGAAATTGCACTCCCCGTATTAAGTGCACCTGCTACCTGAATGCATCATCATGCCTTATTTATGACTATGAGAATGCTGGGAATGTGTCTGGGAGGTTTGCCGCTATTTCTTATTCATGACACCATATCTGAGATGATGAGGCTCCTTTATAGTATTTCAACAGTCCGGTGACAGAGATTAAGGGTTAGGTGTGAGAATAACTGATGGAATTCAAGTCTGTTTGTGTCAAAGCTGAATTTTTTTTTTCCAGTCTTCAGTGTCACATGGTCCTTCTGAAATTATTCTAATATGATGTTTTTTTGCTCAAGAAATTATTATTATTAATATTTATTGTTATCAAAGCTGAAAACACTTGTGCTTCTTAATATTTGAACAGCATTTTGAAATTGAATTTGTATGAAACAATGTAAAAGTCATTACTGTCACTTTTAATCACTGAATCAAAAGTATAAATTTTCTTAAAAAAAAAAAAAAAAAAAAAAAAAAAACATGATCCCAACCTTGTGAACAATGTACATTTGAATCATATCTTAATCTGTATTCGCCTGATTTCACAGACAGGGCTTAGATTAAGCCAGGATTAGGCCTAAATTAAGTTCAAAAATGAAACTGCCGCGTTCTCACTGATTCTTACTTTAAACCGTGAATTCTGAATCCTGTCAGGTGTGCTTCAGCAGTTTGCGATCTCTGAGGCGACGCTGATGGCCTGGAGCTCTATGGATGGGGAGAGCACAAGCGTGGGATCTAATCAGGGGAGCGTAGCCCACCTGAGCGAGGCCAACCAGGAAAGCATCACCAGCCGAGGTACTGACTACAGTTCCCAGCATGCACTGCAAGCTCAGAGAATAACCGTACCTCTTCCCACTGTGCTTTAGGCTGGAAACTTAGGAATTAAATCAATTTAGTAACAAAACTTCCGTGTCACATTGTGAGCCCTGATGAGTGCAGTAATTATTCAGGCAACTTGCTGTCATCAACTGCAATCAAACACTTTCTTTCAACAACTTTGCCATCTCAGCTCAAATATGTGTAAAAGGAAATTATTGAAATCCCTGACTAATTCCTTAACGACTGAAAAATTAGACCTTTTCCTTTGTTTTTTTATTTAAGCCTATGCTAAAAGGTTTCTTTCCAAAGAAAACTTTATATTGAAAGCCCCCTAGAGTGAGGGTGGGATTACTATTTTGCAGCTTATTTGGGATGCAGCGCACATTGGGTTTTGAATAAATGAATAACTAAAGGTCAGGGACCCGTGACTCTCAAGAGAACAAGAACTAATCCACTGAACAGTTCAGTACAGCCTTACAGACTCACATGAGAGCTCAGAACAATGAAAGCCATCTGCATGTTACAGACAGATAATGTGATAATTATGCTATATGCTAAGGCAGAGGTGTAACAAAACTGTAAATATTTCGCAGCCCCTGGGGTTTTGAACAAAAGGCTTTTGCAAATCCAGTTGGTACTTTCTCTTTAACGTATGGAACAAATCTAATAATAATAATAATAATAATAATGCATTTCATGACACCCAAGGCCTGAGTTAAAAGGTGAGTATTGAGACAAGATTTAAAAGTATAGAGACTATCACTTTTGCGAATATCAAGGGGGAGAGTGTTCTAGCTCCCATTGTGGTCACGGGTATACCGTGGTAAGGCAAGATAAATTGAGAGTGAATATCTGAGAGACTAGTCGTTCCAAATGACAGCCTTTAAGTTGGAATTCATTTGTGCTTGTATTACTGACTTAATCTATATGGATGTTAAAATCACTGAGCATAATAATAATAATAGAAGAAATAGAACATATGAAAGTCAAAAACTCAGTGTTCAGTTTAAAAATTGCCGCTGGTCTTTGGCGGGTGGTAAATAGTAGTGAGAATAGTAGGGATTGCCACATTGATTTTTAGGGCAATGGATTCAAATGAAGAATATGTAGACACAGTTAACTGGGATACATTTCATTTATATTTATGGAGTATTGGCACAGGGTTTACAGACAAAAACACACCCTGGAGGAACAGTTGTTAAAATGCAGGAAATCCGTGGGTTTCTCCCAGGTCTCATTTAGACAGAGGAAATCAAACTTACAGTCAGACAGCAGATCGTACACCAGAGGCCCTTTGTTGGAGAGCGTTCGAATATTAAGTAGTCCAAAAGAGAGATTGTTTTTACCTGCATTGTTGCCAGCCGATCTGCTAAAAAATAAAAAAAATGAACGAATTCTAGCACCAGATAAAGAGTAAAAAAAATGTTCTGTAGGCTATAAAACATTATGTATTATATATATATATATATTATCCAAAGATTTGGGGTCTGTAATTTAAAAGAGTTTTTTAAAGAAATCTCTTATTCTAATCAGGCTTGCTTATTTGAATTGATTTAAACAGTTATTATTAAATATTATTAAATGGTAAACACTTGTGAAATATAATTACAATTCAAAATAGCTATTTTAATTTGAATATATTCCTTTGATGCAAAGCTGAATTTTCAGCATCATTACTCCAGTCTACAGTGTCACATGATCCTTCAGAAATCATTCTGTAACTCTGATTTCTCAAGAAACATTATATTATATTCACAAAATGGTGTGGCTTTACAACATGCACGGCACAGGAAATTCAAGGAAATTGTCTTTAATAAACTCAACGATCACACATAAAATCCACAGGAGATATAAACAAGTCTTAAATAAGGGCTTAAATACAAGGAGAGATAATTAACTAGAACAGAAACAGGTGTGGGATTATTAATTAACAACCAGGAAAGCTAACGAGGGAACATGACTCAGGCAAAGCAGAACAGGGAACTGAGTGAAAACAAAACCAAAACACAACATACACATTACAAATATATATTATATTAAAGTATCAAGAAGAATTTTTAAATGTAAAAAATATAAAAATGACTATTTGACCCAAAACGTGTGTGCTATTTTTATTTATGTAGTTAGTATAGTATTAGTTTATAGTATTGCATTATTCATCTTAAGTCACCTGTATTGCAATCATTTGTGAGTGAAGTTGGTTGCCGTTGAGCACAAATCAGTCGTTTAAGAGGTTCCATTCCAGTTAGGATGTTGCCATAGAAGGTCTATAGAGAGAAAAAGGGCAAGAGAAGAATAAACTCAGTGGGCAGTCTGTGTACGAGTGAGTGTTGCTATGCTACATTACAAAAGCCATTTCCTCAGTAAATAAAGAACCTCATTTCTGCACTGCCAGAAGGGTGAAGTGAGTGAACACTCATCTTAATTTCACAATGATGGCCATGGGGTATATGCTAAAGCCAGAGATTTCAACGACAGAAATAGAATTTGCAGTTATTATTATTCAACATTGTTTTATAATCAGATATCATTTTGCTGTTGCATTCAGATGAGGCTGAAAAGTCTCAGAATTTGATTTGAAGAAAAAATAATGGAAATCTCAAAGCTTTGTATGGATGTGGGCTCAAATAAATTAACATCTGCTCATTGTGTCCAATCAAAGCATCATAAAAGTTTGGACTGTAAGAGTTTTGACTATAATATTAAAGTGAATCAAAGCAGCCAAATCATGAAACTTAAAACAAAATGATTGATTTTACTTTGAATACTTTTGTGACTAAAGAATATATTATTTTCATTTGAAGAGGTTCATTATAACCAATCTATTTGTAAGACACTCATCAATAATATTGATGGCGGCTCTCTGGAATACTTGATTCTGATTGGTCAGTCGTGACATTCTGACCATTAAACCCAGGCAACTCATTTCCTTCATACTGTAGCTGTGCTATAGTCTCATTTCTCTCATGTCACTCTGGGTTCACTTTCTTCTAACATAATAAAAGAATTCCAACTCAGATCAATATTTCATGTCCGTTTATTTATTTATAATACCCGTGTAATAATCACCAGACGCCAGCTCAGATCAGCACAGGCTGTGTGACAAATGATCTAAGATTCAAATTTGAGAGAAAAATATACCGAATGTCACCCACCCAATTTTCATTTGTAATTCTCTCTCTCTCTCTCTCTCTCTCTCTCTCTCTCTCTCTCTCTCTCTTTCTTTTATCTGCTCTTACAGACCAGATAGTGCACCATTCTTCTGCAGAGGTTTGGCCCCACAGCTACGTCTCCCAAGGTCTTTACTGCCTTTCTTCCTCTGATGCTTGGGAGCCAATTAGTAATGAACAGTCAGGTGTGGCCTCTCCTGCCACTGGTTCATATGTCATGGCAGTCGGGACTGAGGGCGGATATGACCCAAGTACTGCAGCTCACTTCCTGTCCCAACAGCAACAGCAGCATTATCAGAACCAGTTACATCAGTTCCAGCACCTGCAGCAACAATACCAGCAGCAGCAGCTCCTGCAGTATCAACAACAGTCACAGGTGAGTCACAAAACTACAACTCCCATAAGCCTCTGCTGGGGCAGAGTCATAAAACTACAAATCCCACGAGGCCTGTTTCACGCTGCACACGTAAGCTGTGATGTGCATATTTATTTCATCATCCACATGAACAGGTGCTGATGTGTTGGTAGGTCAAAATCATGACACTCTTTGTGTCCGGAATTATTAATTTATTAAAAAATATGTAAAAAAAAATGCAAATTCACTGAATCAATACACTTCTGTAACCAGAATGTTTATCATATCTGAATTAAAATTAATTTGGATAATTTTTACGAGGCATAAAGTTAAAACTGTTAGTGATACATTATCATAATATAAAAAAAAATAAATAAAAAAAAAAGATAAATTCTTAATGCTTCATTTTTTATATTTTTGAATACTTTACAATAGGTCCCTTTAGTTAACATTAGTTAATGCATTAACTAACAATGAGCAATACATTTATTACAGTATTTATTCATCATTAACGTTAATTGATAAAAATACAACTTGTTAGCTCATGTTAATTAAATATTAAAATTTACAACTATTGATTTTAATAATGTATTAGTAATTAAACTAAGATTAATAAATGCTTTAGAAGTCTTTTTCTTTGTTAGTTCATGTTACAGAAAAAAAATGTTAACAAAATGACCCTTTTATAATTTATGCCCGTGAAATTCTCAATGTGGAAACCAAGAAATGACTTTTTTTTGTACAGAACCGTAGCTTTGTAGCCGAAACACAAAGTAAAATGTGAGCCTTCATCATTTACGCACTGCTTATGCGTGTGGCATGAAAGCAGGATTGAAATAAGTCTCTGCACAATCATCTCCTGTATTAGTAACAGAGGAGTCATAAAATGTATCCTCCATATGCCTCTGCAAAAATAGTTTTTGGCACATTAACATAAGTCTCCCATAAGGCTGTGCTGCAACAGATCATTAACAGATACAAATGTATCAACAGGTGAGGTACAAAATTACCATTCCAATTAGCTCATTTGTGTGTTCTGCAACAACATCTCTTGCTCTGCTGGCTACAGCATCATGTTTGTGCTGAAATAGCACAAGTCCCGGTGGTCAGTTCAACAACGGCTTTAGTATCAGCAGTAAGAGCAGTAAAAACTTAATCATGTTCCATCATCCAGCCATTAACCAGAAGCCATTGATCGTCACAGTAATTGAAGTCTCACTGGAGCAAATGGGGAATCTAATACAACAAATCCCATCAGCCATTTAAATATTACAAATGAATTGGAAAAAATATTTGAAAATAGGATAAGACAAATAAACGTATTGACAAATATAGTTTTTTTAATTTAAGCATAAACCTCACTCATTTTATCTAAAATTAGACTTTTCAATTAAATTAAAATTATTCTCAAAAATGTATTTGCTTTGAAAATATATAGATTATTTTATTGAAAAACAGGACAAAATTATAGAGTAAGAAAATGAAAATTTAAATATGATGACATAAACACACACACACACTCACATATAAATGTAAAATATATACATATATCCCCTTTTTTCAAAAACATTTTTAAAGTTTGCATTTTCAGGCCCCCAAAACGGCATTGACTTTTGGCCCTTAAATCCGTGATGTTACTGTTAGCTAAAGCTAAAACGATACAAAATTGTTTCTGTTAACTGAAATAAAAAAACTGAAATTTTAGATGAAAAACTATATATATATATTTCACAATTAACTTTTTTCCAAATATTGTTTTTACTAAAAATTGTTTATAGTCAATAGTTTTATTAATAATTGCTGATTCAATTATGTCATTGCTGTTGTTTTATGAGATGCATAAATCAATCCTTATCATATTTATAATAAAATTAATTTTAAATATTATACTTTATCTTTTTATTTTTACGAGTTTCATTTTTTTTTTCTGTAATCAAAGTTTGTCATTTTGGTTTCTCTTTGCTTTGGTTCTTGGCATAGAGATTTTTTTTTTTAAATTTAGAAAATTATTGGGAAAACAAAGGAAGCTGAAAGAGTGGGCTTTCACTATTGTGCTCTGTTACTGCAATGGAAACTTGAGCTGTTTTACTCTCTATTTGCAGATGTTGGATCAAAGACTACACAGTGCCACTCATTCTTTACAAGCTACTCCCAACAGCACCATCCACAGCCTGCCCTCCCGTACTCATCCCCCGTTAGTGGATCTGTGGGGGACAGTGGGGACAGAGACCTATCAGGCAGACATGATGGGCTACATGAGCATGCCTGTAACAGTAGAAGGAAATCTAACAGTCCCCACAGAGGAGGTGACGACAGATCACTCACCTTTACTGGAAGCCCAGGAGGAAGAGATCAAAGTGAGTGGGAAAGAAGTGAAGTGGCCCTTAAATGACACTGATGCCACACTTAAACATATCTAAATGTCACTGCACTAAAAGTAAAATAGCAAGTGATATCTGCAAACAATTGATGTTTGATCTTTTCTCAAAACTAACTTGAATGAGAAATGAAAGAAATGACTTTGACCCAACTGGTCCCAAAATATTTTTAGTGGATGTATGAAGTCAGTTCACACAGGCGCCATAGCAGAGTGTATAGCACATATCACAGGTGTAGTTCATCACATTAACTATGAACATGATTATGCACATGACAGACAATTATAGTCTGAGGGTATGTTTACACAACAAAGAAGATGGAAAAGTTTTTCCTTTGCATTTTTCTGCGTACAGGCAACAACATTGTCAAAATAATCCCTGTTCACACAAATGCCGAAACGACTAAAAACATTGCATTATTCATGCCAGGTCAGTAGTTGGCGATGTCAATTTGTAAAGAAACACTATGCATATATAGACAGAACACATAATGAACAAATTCGTGGTTTTGTAGTTTACGCAGAGATGATAACTGTATCCTTTTTTCAAAAACATTTTTAAAAGTTTGCATTTTCAGGCCCCCAAAACGGCATTGTCTTTTGGCCCTTAAATCCGTGATGTCATTGTTAGCTAAAGCTAAAACGATACAAAATATCGTTTTTTGAAATAAAACTGAAATAAATAAAACAGAAATATTAGATGAAAAACATTTAGGTTACTAATGTCACCTCACCTGTGGAGCAGATAAACACACGTATCCCTCCATGTCCGGTTGGGCCAGTACGGCATAACTAACAAGACCTGCTCCTCGTTCTCCCTGACCTTGCATAGCTGTGTGCCAGAGAATTCGTGCCAAGGGTCCCCTCGGTCAGGGAGTAAAATAACTGGTAGTGGGACGTGTCCGGAGAGGGAACCAGGTCTACCTGTGCGACCCTGAAGTGTCTCCAAATCAGCTTTACTGTCTGGAGGTGGAGTCGCCATTCTCCCGGGAGCGTGGGCTGTTGTGAGAGCTTGTCGGCTGCACGATTGAGCTCGCCCAGAATGTGAACGGCGCAAAGCGACCGCAGTGCTTCTGACTCCAGAGGAGACGGCGAGCGAGTTGCGAAATGCGACAGGAGAGTAGACCACCCTGATTGATGGTTGATGTACGCAACGGCCACAGTATTGTCCGTCCAGAGCAGTACAAGCCATACTGCCTCCAACTCAAGGCAGTTGATCTGCCAGTGCAGTCGAGGTCCTGTCCAGGAGCCCGAGGCTGCACGCTGGTTGCACATGGCACCCCAGCCGGTGGTGGAGGCATCTGTTGAGACAACAACATGCCTGGACACTTGTTCTAGGGCAGGGATCAGCAACTCCGGTCCTGGAGGGCCACTGTCCTGCAGAGTTTAGCTTCAGCCCTGATAAAAACTCACCTGCCTGTATCTATCTAGTAATCCTGAAAACACTGATTGCCTTGTTCAGGTGTGTTTAATTAGGGTTGGAGCTAAACTCTGCAGGACAGTGGCCCTCCAGGACCGGAGTTGCTGATCCCTGTTCTAGGGGAACCCCTCCCTGTAGAAACGCAAGGTCTGACCATGAGCTGAAAGTTTGGTGACAAGCTGGGGTGACTGTCCCCAGCTTGTCACCAAAAGCTGGGGTGACTGCCGAGTCCCGAGATGGGCATGGCAATGCGGCACGCACCCAGTGTGCCGCGTTGCCATGCCCATCTCGGGACTCGGCCGTGAAGACATTGCTGAAACGGTCTCATATGAAGCAACCCGAGTGTGACTGCGGTTGCAGATGCCATATGCCCCAGAAGCCTCTGAAATCGTTTCAGTGGAACCTCTCTCCTGCCCTTGAATGAATTCAGGGAGTTCAGCACCGACTGAGCATGTTCGATCGTGAGACGTGCTGTCAGATTGACCAAATCCAACTCCATACCGAGAAAAGAGATCCTCTGCACGGGTGAGAGTTTGCTCTTTTCCCAATTGACCCGAAGCCCCAGATGTCTGAAGTACTGGAGCACCAGGTCCCTGTGTTCACACAACTGCTCTCGCGAGTGGGGCAGTATGAGCCCCATAGGAGTCCCTCATAGGAACAAGGGCCGCCCGCCTCCATGACTTTCGGGAAGACACAAGGCGACAGGGACAGCCCAAAGGGGAGGACTTTGTACTGATATGCTCGTCGCTCGATAGTTCATGCAAAGCGCATGAACAATCTGAACGTCGAACATGACTGACTAATAGGGAACTTAAATTGTTGCCTGGGTAACTAACTGAAATACAATAACTAATTTTAAATACTAAAACTGAAAAAATAAAAAAAATAAAGCTAAAAAGAAATGTTAAAACAAAAACGAATTCATTTTATTAACTAAAACTAATAAAAATGGAACATGCATATAACAAAATAACTAAAACTTAAACTAAAACTAAGAAAAACTGGAAAAATAAAAGTTAATTCAAAATAATAATAAATACTATAATAGTATTATGATAAAATAAAGCTGATCCTAATATTGTCTTTTTTTTTACAGTATACTGAATCTATTGATTTATCATTTAAAACCTAACAAACATCTATTTCTGTCAGCAGCTAGAAAAGTATGAATCCTGACTACATTTTCTGTAACTCCTCTCACTGTTGCAGTCAGGTATGAGCTGCTGTGTACAACTTTTCCAGCATTAAAGCTGAAGTGTGTAATTTCTGTGCTAATAGGAAGCTGCAAAAATGACTTTTCAAACAGGTTTTTCAAACACTCCACCCATCTCCTTTTGGTCAGGCAAAAGCATAGTCCCAGCCCCAAACTAAGACTGTTGGCTGAATCAATGTTTCTGCTGGTTTGTTAGTCAAATAAATTCGCACGTTCCATCATCACCAATATGCTCTCGGCCTGTACATTATATATCTTTCATTCCTTTTAAAAATATATAAATTTCAATCCATATATTTTAACATATCAAACAGTGCCATTTTTGAAGATGGTGCATGACATTAATTGTGACCCCAAATCGATTAATTAACAGAACTTATTCTTCCACCACCTTTGCATGATGTCATTAACGACAGTCCTATACTGGCACCACAGATGAACCTGTTTTTATTTATTCTCCTACAGTCAGTTTCAACAGGGACAAACTGCTGAACATTCGGCAGTACAACTACAAACCACTCAATCTATCATCGGTTTTTGATTATTCAGACATTTTGCTAGACAATATAGTTGGAGGGGCAGCGGCACTGCTCAAGTGCTCTAAATTCTTGTTTACTTTCGCCTAGCTCCACACCTCGAGCCTTCGCTGACTGCGCGCTTACCTCTCCAAACGGACGAGGAGTTTATACTTGATGCGCTCACCGTTGGACTATTCTTTGAAGTGACGAGGTCGACTCTGACTAATTGTCCTCTAAACCATCAGGAAGCAGCGATGAGAAGTAGTAATGTACACATATGATGATGTTTGTTTTTATTACACTTCAACAATTCCACACTTCAAATGAACCAAAGAATCGTGTAAAACCCAGTAAACCTTTAGATTACTTGTGACAACAAAAAAATATGGACATGAGAACATAAGTATTAAACTAAGTAAAACAACAAATCTCTTAAATATTTTCTACTTTAATTAAACGTTTTCATTTAATTTCATGAATATTATATTAAACATTGACCTTTATTTTCATTAAAAGGGATTATTTCTGCTAGTGTAGGCTCATTTTGTAAAATGTAAGCAATTCGTTTAGACAAACTGAAACTGGGTGTTGGTAAGATGCTGGTAAAGACGTACCTGCTTGGTCATAATCGCCTCGAAGTCGTGCATCTTCGGAAGTGGAGCCAAAGTTACTGTGCGCACCACCACACAAAATGGGTTTGCAAGCATGGGAAGCGAACTGGCGCGCTAGTCAAGCTTCGACAGTGTAGCTTTAGAATCGTGTTGCTTAGCATCCATCTGGCAAACCTCTACTCCCTCCCCAACAAAACAGACAAACTTCTTCTCCAGTCCTGAACAAATAAAGACTTTTCAAACTCTGCTGCTCTGTTTTATGGAAATCTGGTTGAATCAAGCCTTTCCGGACAGCGTTACATCTGCCAGGCTTCCAGCTGTTCAGAGCGGATTTTGACGCAGAATGAGCAGGGAAAATGCGAGGCGGTGGGACATGCTTCTACATCAATGAAAATGTTTCATGAAGATGTGCTGTCCTGATCTAGAAGTTCTCTTCATCAACTGTAAGCCTTACTACTCGCTGCTGGAGTTTTCCTCGTTCATTCTCAGAAGTGTTTACATTCTTCCACAAGCGTGTGTGAACGCAGCGCTGTAACAGCTGGAGGATCAGATCACAGACATGGAGCATATAATAATATGCTTATAATCATTCTTGGTGACTTTAATAAAGCAAATTTATCCTGTGAACTGCCAAATTACAGACAACACTTTACATGTCTTACCAGGGACAGTAATATACTGGACCACTGCCACACCACAATAAAGGATGCATATCATTTTGTTCAGCTTTGGGGCTCTCTGATCACTATCAGGTTCATCTCATACTGACCTACAGGCAGAAACTTAAATCATCTGAAACTGTAGTAAAGACTGTAAAGAGATGGGCATTGGATGGAGCGGGCATTACAAGCCTGTTTCGAGTGTACTGATTAGAGTATTTTTGAAGCTGCTGCCATCGATCTGGACGAGCTCACATATACTGCTACAATATATATCAGTTTCTGTGAGGATATTTGCATTCCTACAAGGACTCATTCAACCTACAACAATGACAAACCATGGTTCACAGCAAAACTCAGAAAGCTTCATCAGGCCAAAGAAGAAGCCTACAGAGGTGGGGACAGAGTCTTGCATAATCAGGCCAAAACACACTGACAAAGGAGGTCAGAGTGGCTAAGAAAAATACTCTGAAAAGCTGAAAAAACAGACACTATCCCCCAGCACTCTGTCAAATCAACAACTGGCTGATGGCCTGAATGAGTTTATTGCAGTTTTTAAAAAACTGGTTCACACTCCACACCCGTTCTGACCTTCTCTCCATGCATTCATCAACACCTTCAGCAACCACCTTTCCCTCCCTCCTGCACTTACAATCTGTGAAAAGTATGTGTCCCGCGTCTTCCAGCAACAGAAGACAAGAAAAGCACCAGGCCCATATGGCGTTTCACCAGCCTGTCTGAAATCCTGTGCTGACCAGCTGACCCCTATCTCCACAAAGATCTTCAATAGGTAACTGGAACTATGCAAAGTCCAAATGCTCCACCATCATCCCCATCCCAAAGAAACCCAAAACCACAGGACTGAATGACTACAGACCTGTTATATTAACATCTGTGGTCATTTGTAAGACTGATGCTGGCCCACATGAAGACATCACTAGACCCTTGCCTGACCCCCTGCATTTTGCTTATCGGGCAAACAGGTCTGTGGATGATTCAGTCAACATCCTGCAACATCTCGACAGACCTGGTCCTGTTTGTGGACTTCATTTCAGCTTTCAACACCATCATCGCAACACTCCTCCAGACCAAACTAAAACTACAACCAAGCTCTCTGACAGCTAGGCAACAGCTAGTGAGACTGGGATAATTCACATCCTACACCTATACATCAGCACAACAGGATGTGTGCTCTCCCCACTGCTCTTCTCCCTCTACACCAGGGGTGCCCAATCCTGCTCCTGCCGATCGACTGTCCTGCACAGTTTATCTCCAACCCTAATCAAACACACCTGAAGCAACAAATTAAGGTCTTCAGGATCACTTGAAAATTAAATGTTTGATTAGGGTTGGAGATGAACTGTGCAGGACAGTCGATCGGCAGGAGCAGGGTTGGGCACCCCTGCTCTACACCAATGACTGCACAGCAAAAGCCCTCTGTCAAGCTCCTGAAATTTGCAGACGACCTAGCAATCATTTGCCTCATCCAGGACAGTGACGAGTCTGCTTACATACAGGAGGTTAAAGAGCTGACAGTCTGGTGCAGTCACAACAACCTGGAGCTGAACACGCTCCAAACAGTGGAGATGATTGATGACTTTAGGAGAAAGCCCCAAACATTCCCCCCTGTGACAACAGTGGAGTCATTCAGGTTCCTGGGCACTACTACCTGCCTCGTAATTGGGTGGTGTGGCGCAGTGGATAAGACGTCGGGTGTACGGCCTTTGGTGTGAGAGACCCGGGTTCGAATCCACTGTGAGACACCAATGTGTCCTTGACAAGCGGCAACCTCCCCGTCTCTCTCTTGAAACCAACACGGAAGTGAGTTAAACTGCAATTCATTGACTGGCCGCTTGGCCTGGCTGCAGAAGTGAGTCAAATCTGTATCTCCCTCATGTTAAAATTACCAACTTTACAGCAGAAAAAAATATGTTTACAGCCTGGATCTCTATGTGGCTTTGGTCTATACAGCTAATTTTGCCCTTCATAACAACTGTGAGGGGGGTGAAATATTTTATAACTCGTCCGTTTAGTTGATTAATATTTAAATTTAAGGGTGTGGCCAGTGGCCACTTGAGTGACAGATGGATTGCCGCTGTCAGTGCTAGCCGTTTGTCTGCTGTTACTAGCCGTCACTTCACCTCAGCAAATGTTAGCTGCTAACTTGCCATCTCTGCAGTGTTTGTGCTTTTTTTCGGGATTATTTCATACAATTTAATACTTGGATACAAAGCCCACGTCTTTGGATTCCGTCGTTATCGTTCGAGAGAACAACCAGCGCTGTATTTCAGTTGTTTTCCTCCGTGAACCTGCACTAATGGATGTCTGACAATTTCGTTGCTTTTTGGGGTTTTCAAATTTAAAACGTCAATAAATGCTCGTTCGTTCTGCTCTCACGGAACAGATGGATTATAATATGCTTAACGTTATGTACCGTCAGATGAAAT
Source organism: Scardinius erythrophthalmus (assembly GCF_964197995.2). Classification (NCBI taxonomy): domain Eukaryota; kingdom Metazoa; phylum Chordata; class Actinopteri; order Cypriniformes; family Leuciscidae; genus Scardinius; species Scardinius erythrophthalmus. The sequence goes on from NC_138236.1 coordinate 25,797,777, forward strand.
CATGCGGGCGTCGGCGCTTTCTCCGTCCATGCAATAAATGCACATGAATGAGCGCGGGTTTTTATTAGCGCATTTACTTGCACTTCAAAGGCAATATATCTATGGTTTAACCCATTTGAGAGACGGCCAAAATCAGAATTTAAAATGGACTGAATAAGCTCTCTACGAACTTGAGCAATGCCGCGCTGACGGACCATGAAAGAGTGACGGAAATGTACTGTATGCACATAAATCACTGTCACACACAAACACTCTCGAAGTAATACACAGTCTCACTTGTAGCCATGTCTTTTAACTATTATAATATTTCGAAGGGCAAAAATAGGAAAGTTTAATTGGCTTTACATCATCAGCTAACTCGATCACGTCGAGGTGATTTCAGATAGCCAGGCTCCTCAGCTCCACTCACGCCCCGCCTGTTTGCCTATTTTCTGTTATCCGGGAGTGACGCAAGGCCAAGATGGCGACGGCCGGCTCCGCCCACTTTAGGCTTCAAAAATGCTCTTCAGAAACCTATGGGTGACGTCACGGACACGTAAATGTAAATGTACTCTCAGGACCTGAAGTGGAACAATCACATTGACTCAATTGTGAAAAACGCCCAGCCAGAGGTTGGACTTCCATTGCCAGCTGAGAAAGTTCAACCTGCTTCAGCAGTTCTTCTCCGCAGTCATAGTGTCTGTCCTCTGCACTTCGGTAACTGTCGACTCTGCTACCAAATCAGACCTCAGAATACTACAGCGGACTGCTGGGAGAATCATCCGTACACCCCTTCACACTCTCCAAGAACTGTACTCATTCAAAGTGAGAAAAAGGCTGGCAAAATCACTCTGGACCTCTCACACCCAGAACACTTCCTCTTTGAACCGTTGCCATCTGGTTGGCGCTACAGAGCTCTGTACAGCCAGGCACAAGAAAAGTTTCTTTCCTCAGGCCATCTACCTCATGAACAACTAAATGCCCCCACATGGGCAATAAACATGTTGTCACAGATTCTGCCAATATGCCCTCAGCACCAGCACCTGCTCCTCCCATCCGTTCACCAGTTCTAACCAGTTGCACCTGTCACTGCCTAATTACCTCTTCTACTCACCATCCACACTCACCTGTTGTCCGGTCTTGTCGGTCTCATTTTATACTTATATTTATTTAGCATACCATACCTCTTATTCCCATTCCCTTGCATTGTATAAAACATACCTGTACATACATGTCTGTTTTGTGTATATTTTATGAATTTATACTGCATTTATTCACTTATTTTACTTTTTATTATCTGTCTTGTTGCTGTCATGATTCTGTCTGTGCACTGGAAGCTTCTGTCTCCAAGACAAATTCCTTGTATGTGAAAGCATACTTGGTAATAAAGCTCATTCTGATTCTGACTGTTGAACAATGTAGTTCAAACGACAGAGGTGCAACCATTTTACTACGTTTTCAGGAACCAGTCTCTAGTCAATTTCTCCAATGACGCATCAGACTAACAGCAAGTTTGCCGTTGTACAGGAAACGCACCCCTAGGGTCGATCAAACAAAAAATGTTTTGTTTACACTTTTTATGGGTGACAACTTGAAAAATGACTTAACTGAACTACTACAAGTAATAATAGCAATTTTAACATTGTGCTGTTTATTTTAGTGTCCCAAAACAAAACCTGTTTGGAAACTTACAAAACATTTGTTTTGCAATTTCGTTTAATGAAATGACACATACCCAGACTAATGTCCAGCCTCTTTTCCAGGAGGAAGATATAACGTTATGTATGGAACCAGAACCAGTGACATTAATTCCATCTCCAATGACGCAGAGAGAGGAAGTGACCTCAATGGGAGGAAGCAGTCCAGGTCAAGCCCCTGGAGATTTTATCACAGAGCGAAAGGCATCTGATGTCTCACCGTCTGTAATTGAAGAGCTTGAAGAGAAGGAGGAGGAGTCAGAATCCTTGCCTGTAGACATCACAGCAACCAACTAAGTGGCCGGCGAGAGACTTGAGCTGGTTTTGACAGACATTTCAATCAGCATAATCAAACAATATCAACTCCTATTTCAGGAATCAAACACTATTGTGAAATTCAAGTGACTGCTCGAACCCAAAATGGAAAAGCAGAACTGACAGTTACTGCACTGCGTACGTGAACATTATGATTTTTTTAAGCCTTATATTATGGATGTCTGAAAAAGGAAGGTACAGAATGGAGTTGGGAATTCCTTGGGAATGGAGAGAATGAGGAAAACTCACCAAGAAAGGAGCGATAGAGACGGAGGTATGTAATTCAGGAAGATGAATATGAAGAACTTTCGGTTAAATATGTGCATGCTTTTACAAGGAGTGATGGCTCTCGTTATTCAAAATAAAGACAATAAACTATAGTTAATAAACCATAATGATGATAATAATACAATTATTTTCTAAGAAAACAACAAAAAAAGTGAAATATATAATTGTAAAATAGACAGTAACATAAGCTTTTTCCATGCCCTCCAGAACTTCAGATCATACACAGACGCTTACCGTATGACATCGATGTGATTTGACCACACAAATTCTCTTTTCCTCTTCAACTACATTTGGCCTTTTTTGAAAGTTTTTGACGCTATTAGGTGGAACACAAGTTCAGTGTTTCAGGGCTGTGAAATGTGGAAATCGTTCAACTGAAACAAGCCACTGCACAATCTACACAATTCTGTCTGCTGTTTATATTATATGTAAGGTATTCAAGCCCTCATAGACTCAAATACACATAAAGACAAGTGCATAGGGTTCAAAAGTTTGGGGTCTGTAAAGTTTTTTAATGTTTTTGCAAGAACCTTTTAGTCATCAAGGCTGCATTTATTTGATAAAAAAACTCAACAAAAACAGTAATATTGTGGATTATTATAACGATTTAAAATAACCTTTTTCTATTTTTATATATTTTAAAATAATGATGTAATTTATTCCTGTGATGCAAAGCTGAATTGTCAGTATCATTGCTCCAGTCTTCAGTGTCACATGACCCTTCAAAATCATTCTAATATGCTGATTTGCTGCTCAAGAAACATTTCATTTTATTAGCAACTGTTGAAAAGTCAATATTTTTGTGGAAACGGTAATAGATTTTTTTCAGGATTCTTTGACGAATATCGAGTTAAAAAACAGCATTTATCTTTACTGTCCCTTTTGATCAATTAATAATTTTAAATTGAACACACTAGCTTATTCAAAGGAAAGAACCAATGACACAAATACACACAAATCTTATTGACCCCAAACTTTTGAATGGTAGTGTACAAATATATACTCTATACTTTTGCTCTACAAAGGCCAAAATGCTGTACCTAGTACACAACACTGGAACCAAGAAAAATGAAAATGACAGATTGATTTGATTTTCAATTTTAATGATGTTTTGCCTTTGCCTGACAACAGACTATCCTATTGTTCTTAAGCTAATTATAAATTATTAAATCACATCCCAACCCCATTTTGATTCAAGTAGTACGAACTGTCACAAGTTGGTTATTAGCAGATTTTGCAATATGTTTTAAATATTTATTTTTGGTTTCACTTTATTTTGACGGCCCCTTTAACACATTCTGTTGACTATAATTAACGTTGCACCAACATGTCTACTAACTCTAGTTATACCATGGTCTGGGTGAATACTCGATTCTGATTGGCTGCAGGGTGTCCGTTAAAAAGTGATAGAGGACACCTAGTAAAGGAGTTCTGGTGAAACTGACTGTTTACCATTCGAAATTAATAAATAAATGCGCTGGCAAATCAGCTGTGAGTAACCATAGCAACAGGCAGTAAACTGAAGGGTTCTACGAGCTGAGCGGACTATAAATATCTCCGGTTGTCAAATAAACCATCAGGCGTAACCAGGGAAACCAAGTTATTGTTTGTAAAAACTTTAGATTTCGATTGTAAAATGTTTTAAAAATGTGTTATTTGGCAAGTGACCATGGTATAAGCGGGTTAATGCCCTTCGAGGTGTCCATTGTCAGGTATTAATGGACTTCGGCGGAGGCGAAGCTGCGCGTCGGACAGTTCACGCCTCGCCGTCGTCCATTAATACCTGACAATGGACACCTCGAAGGGCATTAACCCTTACTTAGAGTGTTAGTCGAGTATTAGTAGACTGGGTTAGGGTTAGAATAAGTTTATATGGAGTTGCAAAGTTGCTTATAGTCAGTAGAATGTCTGTTGGGGGAGCATCACAATAAAGTGTTAGCAGATATTTTGCAGATGGTTTACTAATACACTATGGACATATAGTTGCAATGTTACTTATAGTCAACAGAATGTTCAAAAGGAACCATCAAATTAAAGTGTTGGCTTATTTTTTGCCCTCACAAGAGGAATGAAACAAGCTTTTTCATCCGCGGATATATTTCACACTGGATTGTAACATAGCGTGCTTCCTTCTCTGTGTGTCGTTTGGCATGCATGATGTCTGTCATTGTGCTCTGGAGTCCTACACAACATTTTATAGATATTTGCACTGGACCTCAGTACTCTGAGCTGAGCCGGAGACTTACTCTGTGAGCCCTGTGTGTCTAGAGATTCGATTAGCTGCTTAAAGGAGAGAAACGTTTGAAAAACCTTTTTGCACTTGCATTGGTTGTTGGGTGAAGGACAGATGCCTTTTAGATTGGAAACTAATTGATTTATGAGCCACAAAGTCACACTTCCCCATTGTATTTGCAGAATTCTAATACCACATTTCCCATTTTCTTTTACTTGCGTGGATTTCTTTGGTTTAGTAAAACCTTGCCTTTAGGATTTTGAAATATCTAGATTAAATGAACTCGGATCAAATTATCCTTAGCTTGTTTTCATAAGAAATGACTATTGAGAGGAGCATAACCTCAAATTAATCATTAGAAAAACACTACAGTAAAGCTTTTTTCCCCTTCCTTCAGTCCTGTTGGCGACTCATACGTGTATTTCTTGTGCCACTTGCAGAATCGGTTCTTGTTGATTATTTTTATAATGAAGCATGTCATAATTTCTGATTTAAAATACGTATTCCATTGCCTACAATTCTTTTCACTATATATCAAGGGGAGAATAGAACAGGGCCTGGATCCACATACTGTAAATATCCTTTATCAAGATTTCAAGAAAAAAATGTCTCCGCAGAATGAGAATGGAAATGGACGTTGATCCGAGTTGAAAGTGTCCTCATGAGCAACTCAGGCCATATGGAATTTTGAACTGCACAGGCGTCTTCCTGTTCGTCATGGTCACTGACCATTACAGCCACTATGACGATACAAACTTTGTGTTGACTGTGTGTTTGTATGTAAACGGACGTGATTCCCAAAGTAGGAGAAGCCCGGTTCCTAAACAGAAGCTACATCATTCTGCATTGTGATGTCATGCATGAGTCACTAAGGATTTAACAACAACAACAAAAAAGAAGAAAAAAAGGCAACTGTCTGGTTTTTATGACCGTTTCTTTGGAGGACACACACCTTTGATGATTGAGTGTAATACAAACTTGGTGGCAAGAATAGCGTTAATAGCTATATGAAGTGTATTGACTTGAATGATTTATTTATTGACTGATTATTTATGCAATGTTGGGACAATGTTTATTTTTCTACAGAATTGTGTGCACTCCCTCCTGTATATGTTGGGGTACATATTATTTCACTGCTGGGTTCCAGAGGAAGATCTGACCGATTTTTTGTGTACAGTATAAACATTTCTTAAACATCTCATTAAGGTTAATGTTTTAAAATAATGTTTTACATGAAGCATACAGAATTCCAAAAGTTTCTCACATGAAATAATATGTGCCCATTTATTTATTTAAGAATTATATGGGGGAGGGGTTTAACTTTGAAGCCTGTGTGAAATCTATTTGTTATTTTGAGATAAATGCACCTTTTGTTGTAATGGTATCACTCTGGTTTGGTGAGAATGTCATACGTGGTCATCCATCTTCCTCAGGTTTTATTTATTTTGCGATTCATGAAGCAAAATGATACCCAAACCTAAACGTTTCCATCTCTCTCTTATGTAGCCACGCCCCTTTTCAGCGCTGCGCTCGTTGTCTTTTGACTTCCGGTCTGTATTTTCACAGCGATTCTGCGTGTTTATTAATGAACGGCTCGTTTTAAAATATTCCCGTTCGACTGACATTTGTTAAGTCATCTGCTTTAAACATTACAGTCCTCATGATAACTTTCGTTAACTTTACATTAAGTAAATCCACTTCAAAAGCTAATTACTCCTGAACAGCAATGCCATAGAAATATACAGAGCGCAAAAACGGAAGTTAAAAGACAAAATTTTCTAAAGATGGCGGCGCCCTCGTTTCTCTGGCGCATAAGGTCCGAGTGAAGGACGATTCTTTTCCGCGAACGTTATTTCGGACCGTTCAGTTCAATGAACCGATTAAAATATAGTTTGGTTAGCACAATGACAAATATTCATGTGCATAGGCTATAGCTGATTAACATTTTATTCAAGTAAATAACAATACATTCCTTCATTAGAGTTTGACAATGATGTGCAAACGTGGAAGTTTTGCATGTCTAAATGAATAAATTAGTCAATCAACTCACCTTTTTACAAAGAAACTGAAATTTTTGCTCCCTCATTCAAGTCCTACGTTAAATGGTTCACGCATTCTCGTAGTATCAGCATCTCATCCGCAGACTCATGTTTTCTCAGTTTGACACGAGAACTGCCAGTCAGATATTTAATCACTTGTAAAACGTGTTCGCGTCATCACTCTTATAGTTATTAGCCTACTTACAGAATCAACTTTATTCATTTATTTTTCGTGGTCATACTATTGGATATCAGATGTTAATATTATCCAAAGTTCACAACACTTGTCATTGTCATCTCGCAAGTAGGCCAAAGCTATGTTTTTTAATGGAAGTTTGTTTCTGCCAGAAAAAAAAAAAAAAACTTTATCCCATCACAGACTCGCTCTTTCTCATTTCATACAAACACAGCTGGTGCCATCTTGCATTTCAGTCATTGATTGTATTGAAAATAACCTCAGAGGACTTCAGTTTTACTGTAAAGCTGTTGCAGTGTTCATCTAGACCGGTTTTGTACGTTGTAATGGAGGATTTGAGCTGGTCATTATTGCCAAACAAATCTTTTACGTTAACGAGAACGCTCTGACGGTACGTATATGTCACCTGAGGGATATTAAATGACCTTTATATTCCTCATTCATTATTCTGGATGATCTGACAATTGATTCATTCATTGTCAATTCCATTATTTACTCTGTTGTGCCTGAAATCCCACTTCCATATTTCACCTTTCACCTTTCCATCTGAAAAATGCCTCAAAGATTTCGACCATATAATCAACCAACATGCCAATCGCACGAATCCAGGTAATACTACTGCAACCAAAGGAGTGATGTCATGTGCTCTTTTATTGCTTTTTATGTAAGATAAGGTATATATGAATGAATAAATAACAGAAAGCCAAATGTACTTAGTTGGATGTAGTTGTTTATCATTTGTGTTTACAGACCAACTAATTTCAAATGGATTTTTTGTACGATTCTACTGCCATCTTTCACGACAAAACTTCTGTCTGTTGGCATGATGCTGTAAACGGTCCTTTGCTCTACCTCTCTCCTTCTTTCTGTGAACTTGTCTTTCTCTCCTCTTTCCCTTCGTATGTTATCTGTCTATAACTCAAACCCTGTGTTGTCTCCTCTTGGTGGAAGAATCATATTCAGAAAAAGTAATACTTTGGATAAGAAACACTGTCATGATCAAATTTATGATTCAACATGTTCAGCAAACTATACAGACACAAATCCATTGATGTGGGACTGACTGATCTATAAGAGGTGTGATATAAAAGTGCTCTGTGACACGTACTGTATATCTATGCATGCTTTACTGAAGGTTATAAGATGATTCTTCCAATGTGCTCTTCCTCGTCCTCCATCCAACTCTCTCTCTCTCTTACCCATACCCATCTCTTCTTCCTGCACGAACAAAACACCTCCCTGACCTTCAAGAATATTGCTATTTGTTTATTTTTCCCAAAAATAACGAAGAAACAAATAAATGAAGCAAACAAAGCCTTATTGCGCACTTTGTGTATTTTTAAGACATGGCAAAAAAGCCTGCATGCTATTGAGACCATTAGAACACAATTACAGGCAAATAAAAATTCATCTGATATTCATCAATAGAATAATCAAAGATCCAATGATAAAAGTAATGACTTTGCAGCTTTAATTATGTAGTAAACAAAACTGTTTCATAACGAATGACTAGTGATTAAAGGAATATTCCAGGTTCAGGACAAGATTAAATTACATTATATGTAGCATAATGTCAATAATATGGAAGCTTGTTTCCGCCACTGAATAATAAATAAATAATAATAATTGCGACTTTTTATCTCACAATTCTGACTTTTTTTCTCACAATTGCGATATATCAAATCAGAATTGTGACTTTTTTTCTCAGAATTGCGAGATATGAAGTCAGAATTGTGAGAAATAAAGTCGCAATTCTGATAAATAAAGTCGCAATTGCGAGATATAAAGTCGCAATTCTGAGAAATAAAGTTGCAATTCTGAGAAATAAAGTCGCAATTGCGAGATATAAAGTCGCAATTCTGAGAAATAAAGTCGCAATTGGGAGAAATAAAGTCGCAATTCTGAGATATAAAGTCGCAATTGCGAGAAATAAAGTCGCAATTCTGAGATATAAAGTCGCAATTGCGAGATATAAAGTCGCAATTCTGAGAAATAAAGTCGCAATTGCGAGATATAAAGTCGCAATTCTGAGAAATAAAGTCGCAATTCTGAGAAATAAAGTCGCAATTCTGAGAAATAAAGTCGCAATTCTGAGAAATAAAGTCGCAATTGGAAGATATAAAGTCGCAATTCTGAGAAATAAAGTCGCAATTCTGAGAAATAAAGTCGCAATTGCGAGATATAAAGTCGCAATTCTGAGAAATAAAGTCGCAATTGCGAGATATAAAGTCGCAATTCTGAGAAATAAAGTCGCAATTGGGAGAAATAAAGTCGCAATTCTGAGAAATAAAGTCGCAATTGGGAGAAATAAAGTCGCAATTCTGAGAAATAAAGTCGCAATTGGGAGATATAAAGTCGCAATTCTGAGAAATAAAGTCGCAATTCTGAGAAATAAAGTCGCAATTGCGAGATATAAAGTCGCAATTCTGAGAAATAAAGTCGCAATTGGGAGAAATAAAGTCGCAATTCTGAGAAATAAAGTCGCAATTGGGAGATATAAAGTCGCAATTCTGAGAAATAAAGTCACAATTCTGAGAAATAAAGTCGCAATTGCGAGATATAAAGTCGCAATTCTGAGAAATAAAGTCGCAATTCTGAGAAATAAAGTCGCAATTGGGAGATATAAAGTCAGAATTGCACGATATAAATTCGCAATTGCGTGTTATAAAGTCAGAATTGTGAGATATAAACTATTCTGTGGTAAAAAAAAAAAAGTCAGTCTTTTTTTCCTTAGAATTGGACTATATCTCACAATTGTGAATTTATATCTCACAATTCTGAGAAAAGATGTCAGAATTGCGTGATATAAAGTCGCAATTGCGAGAAAAAGTCAGAATTCTGACTTTATAACACAATTCTAACTATATCTCGCAATTCTGACTTTATAACACGCAATTGCGACTTTATTTGAGACAATTCTGACTTTATATCTCGCAATTCTGAGAAATAAAGTCAGAATTGCGAGATGTAAACTCGCAATTGTGAGATAAAAAGTCGCAATTATCTTTTAAAATGTTTTATTCTGTGGCGGAAACAAGCTTCCATACAATAACCCCCAAAACAAGGAGGTAAAAAAGTAGTAAAAATCTGGGTTACAGTGAAGCACTTACAATGGAAGTAAATGGGGGCAATACTTTTATGTTAAAATATTCACTATTATATTATTATAGCCATATGATGTAAAAACTATGCGTTAACTGATTTTAGTACGGACAAAATAACTTAAAACAGCTGTAAAAAATAAACCGCTTAAAAATAAAAGACAAATTAATGTTAGTGTTTTTATAAAAGAACAAGCTTCTTATTTCTGCCTTTAAATCCAAACATTTGTGCCATTCACTTCCATTGTAAGTATACTGTAAAAAGTGATATGATCAATAAGTTATGACAACATATATTTTTTACATTGCTTTAACTCATCAAAATAAGCAATTTTCTACTTTTTTTTTTACAAGTTATACTTTATACTAAGTTATACAAGTTTCAACTAATTTTCTTAAAGTCAATTTAATGTAATTTAAGTTGAAATTACTTAAACATCAAAGTTAATTGTACTTAATTTAAGGTAGAAACTTTTTCTTTCTTTTTTTTACTGTGTACCTCACTGTAACTTTGATTTTTACTTTTTTTAAGAAAAAGAGAGAATTTGTTTGTGTGGTAATTAACATTGTCACAAATTCTGTTAATTAAATCAGTGTTATTCTAGTATTATGTATATACTATAGCATCTATTAACATTTTGAATTAGTTTATTTTTATATTATCAGTTTTCATTTTTATAATTTGGTGATGCTGAGTTTCTATTTTTATTTCTATATATCTTTTTTCTAACATTTTACTTCAAATTAAACATATTTCAACTGAACTTTTTCATCGAATATTTACATTTTATTTCAATTACCGAAAATGATTTATAATAGTCATGGTTACCAAAACAACACATTATTGAACCTTGAATACTCCTCTAAATTTCACATTTACAGTGTAAAAAAAGGAAACCTAAAATGTGCTTCATGTGGCAACATTTAAATGAGCAAGTCGAAACATTTAGTATATCTGAATTAAACTGAAAACATTGGGTTAAACCAAGACAAGTAGTTTTTAAGGGTCAGATCAGGTATAAATAGCTCAAGGTAACAAATCTTTCATTTGTACAGTGATATAATAAGAAGTACAGCAGACAAACACTGGGATGGATTGGCAATGAGAGGGGAAGGCATTCAGTGAGATGTGTCGGACCGACTGTCCATATGTACAAATGTAATAGACAACAAAAAGAAACTCAACTGAATAAAAACATCTATTAAGAAAGAGCATAAGAGTCCAGTCCGGAGAGTAGAGAATCAACCAACAAGTCAGATTGTGCAGCTCTGGTGCAGCGCTGCGACCCATGCTGGGCTCAAAGGCAGCACCGTAATATGGTTTGCCTCCCCCTGGAGGGCTGAATTTAAGTAAATTACAAAACAATAGACCTATAAAGGCTCCTCATCACTCTCTCTATCAGCATCCGCCTCTGTTTCAGGCACAGGGTGAAGAGAGGAGAGAGGGAGTGTGGAAGAAGAAGGGGAAGGCAGTTGCTCCTGCGAGGTGCTGACCGTACTCCTGCTGCTGTTGCCCGTGGCGACGTCGCACTCTTTCTCCGCTTTCTGGACACAACTTCTGAATGACTCGTCTTTAGTCTCTCTTTTAGTCACTCCCTCGCTCCACAGCTCTCTGTCCCGTGTGGGAGAGGACTGGATGGAAGGGGAATGAGAAGGCTTTTTGGCCTTGCGTCTCGCGTCTCTGAAACTGGCCAGAGGGGGACGCAGTCGCACTCCGCTACGAGTCGAACCCTCGATTGCTTTCTGGAGCTGGGTGTGAAAAGGAGAGAACAGCAGAATTATTTACTCGGACACACCAGCATATGACAGAAAGAATGTAAATGTGAATGTAGACACAGGCGATAAATCATCTTTACCTCTTTAAGTGCGACCACCCCAACCAGTTTACCAATACTGGTTACATACGCATGACTGAGACCCAGCAGAGAGAACAGCGTGTGAGTCTGAAACAAACAGTGTGTGTGTGTGTGTACACGCACAGTAAAAAATAAAAATATATATATTTATATATAATAATAACAAATGTTTCTTGAGCATCAAATCAGCATATTAGAATGATTTCTGAAGGATCATGTGACACTGAAGACTGGAGTAATGATGCTGAAAATACAGCTTTGATCACAGGAATAAATTAATTTATTCAAAAAAATATTCAAAAGAAAACAGTTATTTTAAATTGTAAAATTATTTCACAATATTACTGATTTTGCTGTATTTTGGATCAAATAAATGAAGCCTTGGTGAGCAGAAGAGACTTCTTTTAAAACATTAAAAAAATCTTACCGTTCTAATAATTTTGGCCACCACTGTGTGTGTGTGTGTGTGTGTGTGTGTGTGTGTGTGTTAGGGCTGTCAACGTTAATTAAACGCACACAATAAATTCAAAATCCTTACAAATAATTTTAAGCATTTAAGCATTAAAATAATTGAATGCAAATAAATAGATAGTTTGCGGTTTGATATTGATATTTCTTTTGAGATAAATCCGCAGTGCGCTGTCGTAGACATGCAAATAATATCGCATGCCATTCTTCATGATTTGTGAATTCAGGTGACGCGGTCCCAAATCAGTGTTTTATTCACAGTGAATTTTATAATGCATATAGCTCCAAAAGTCATCTTGACCTGCTTGATTTGTCAATCACTTGTTTTAGATTGAACCTGATTTGTGAAAATCGCACTTCAGAGTGTTTCTCTCACTGCTCTGTCCTTTTTTCTTGTGTAATAATGGCAAACAGGCAGTGCCAATGAATAACGGTCCAAGCCGTTAGATAAATCAGCTTATAAGTTTACAAAACGCTCACCTAGTCGGGTCATGCTAGGCTCATAGACTATCTGTGATTTGTGAAATATTTCACAACACATTTTTGGTCAGTTTACCCTTCCTCGAGTCCACTTCACTATTCCGATTCATGAAAGGTTTCACAGTCGAGTTTTTATCAGTAAACACTTAACAGTTAACACTGAGTGATTACTTCCCTATCCTGATTTGTGAAATAATTTGTGAATAATTTGTATGCTTAATTTCATAAGTGTGTAATTAATCAACAGGAGAGAACATCAGTCTGTGAGTGTTTATTTTTCCTAGTAGATTTTAGCGCGGCTCTTTGTTGCTAGGAAACTTTGTTTTATTTACTGTCTAACTCTGGTAAAACGCGCGCCCACGTGGCATTTGTTTGTGTGTCGTGACTTTTGAGTTTCCTTGGCTAAATAGTAGGGCGTGGCCTGCTGTATTCAATAACGAGGTATTAAGCGTGTATAAAATAGGTTAGTGCACCGCGGCAGCCCTCATCGTGTGAAGACGAGGAGTGTAAAGACCAACGACTCTACCTGTGCGACCGAAGAGTGTAAAGACCAACGACTCAGCCTGTGTGACCCAGGCTGGCTCTGACTGAGACCTGGATCAGACCAGAGGACACTGCCACACCGGCTGCCCTCTCCACTAACTTCACTTTCTCACACACCCCTCGCCTGACTGGTAGGGGTGGAGGTACTGATCTGCTCATCTCAAATGATTGGAAATTTGATCCTTTACCACCTCTGTGTGACAACAGCTCATTTGAATCACATTCAATTACCATCACTAGCCCTATTAAAATCCATTTTGTAGTTTTATATCGTCCCCCAGGTCAGCTTGGCAGTTTCTTGGAGGAGCTTGATGTGCTACTCTCATCCTTCCCTGAGGATGGCACTCATCTCATAGTTCCTGGAGACTTCAACATCCACCTAGAAAAACCTCAGGCTGCTGATTTCCACACTCTGCTTGCCTCATTCGACCTCAAATGAGTATCTACTGCGGCTAGTTACAAATCAGGTAACAAACTGGACCTTATTTACACACGCTACTCCTCCACTGACCATACACTGGTCACTCCACTGCACACCTCAGATCACTTCCTCCTCACTCTCAACCTCAACCTGCCTCAGAACACAACACACACTCCTCCACAGGTCACCTTTCGGCAAAACCTATGTTCACTCTCTCACCCTCTCGCCTATCCTCTCTGGTCTCATCCACACTTCATCCTCCTGATCAGCTCTCAACACTAGTTACTAATAGTGCAACTGATACTCTTTTCTCCACTTTAACATCCTGCTTAGACAACTTCTGCCTCCTTTCCTCCAGGCCAGCCCACGCCACAGCCTCTGCCCCCTGGTTATCTGATGTTCTCCGTGAACATCGTTCTAAACTCAGGGGTGCAGAGAGGAAGTGGCGCAAATCGAAAGATCCTACTGACCTTGGTCTTTATCAATCCCTCCTCTCTTCCTTCTCTGCTAATATCTCTACTGCTAAAATGACTTACTACCACAACAAAATTAACAATTCTTCTGACTCTCGCATGCTTTTCAAAACCTTCTCCTCTCTTCTCAACCCTCCTCCTCCTTCATCAACCCTAACAGCTGACGATTTTGCCACATTCTTCATAAATAAAACAACCACCATCAGCGCCCAATTTACCAATCCACAAACTGACACACACATTTACCAGTTAACACACACATTCTACCCTCCTTCTCTCTACTTTCAGAGGCAGAAGTCTCCAAACTCCTCCTTTCCAATCGCCCTACCACCTGTCTGCTTGATCCTATTCCCACTAACCTAGTTCAAGCCAGTTCATCCTCAGTTGAGGCACTCACACACATCATAAGCACCTCTCTTCACACTGGTACCTTTCCCACAGCATTTAAGCAGGCTCAGGTAACCCCACTGCTTTAGAAACCCACTCTAAATCCAGCACATCTGGAAAATTACAGACCGGTATCTCTTCTTCCATTCGTTGTGAAAACACTTGAACGAGTTGTTTTCAACCAGGGCCCGTATGTATAAAACTTCTAAGAAATGCTCTTAAGAATAGTCTTAAGCTTTGACTTAAGTGTCAAAAAATTCTTAGTAAAAAGTAGGACTTCTCTAAGAGTAGGAGACTTTTATAAAGAAGCTACTGTACAAGCAACTCTCAGTAAAGTCTAGGACTGATTCTTAAATGCTGACTGAAGTGGCACTTAAGTGTTGTGAACTAAGGACTACAGTGATGTCAACACAAAATGGCCGCCCTCAATCGCTGAATCAGCCAATAGTGAGCCTGCAAGGATGAGGTCACTGCAGCATGACACCAATCATTTAATCTAATTATAATAAAATAATTTAATTAAGACACTGAAGCTTTAATATTTAAATTTATTTTAAAAAATGCTTTGCATTAGGGCTTTGACTTTTGCCCAAAAATCACATTCGAAGTTCGTTTGTTTATTAATATTCGAATATATGCAAATATTTATTAATAATATTTTGACCATTAAATGCCTTCAGTAAGACCCCAATCTCTACCCCTCCTCCTCTTCCAGCTTGCCAGGATGTAGTGTTGACAGCTGGGCTCTCATGTTGCTGGTCGCCGCGTGGTGTGTGAGTTTGGTCCTACATATTTTACACATCACTTTGTCCTTACTCATGATTTTTCCCTGTTTCTTTGGGAACCCAAAGTAGCGCCACACGTTGCTTTTCAAATTGTCAGGAGTGTAGATTTCGAAATCCTCGTCAGGCGTGTTTGTTGTAGGCGTTGACGCGGCCATTGTTTTGGTATACAAAATAGGCGCTAACCAGGACGTCACGTAGGGGGGGCGCTCGAAGGGGCTCTCGCCCAGGGTGTAATTCAATGTAGAACCGCCACTGGAACAATGACATCACTGTTTTCTCAGAGCGGCTGTATAATGAACTAAATAGATAACTAATGATCTTTTACAATGGAAATGAATCATCATTGAACTTACTTGAGCTGCACAATGACACTATTTTCTTCTAGAGCTGCTGTACAGCCCAAACTATTTTTATATTTATATATTTTACATATTTTAAAATTTGAGGGAAGAATAAAACACTATTTTCCTCATATTTTGATGGTTTAAGCAAACTTGTAGGGTCATAAAAAATAAATAAAAACTCCACACATCACTTTAGCCACTTCTGTATTTGGTGTGGTCAGTGGCACAATAGTGCTATTAAGACCCTGCTTACTGTGGAATGATGAGCTCAAGTCATCACCGGTGCACTGCTGCTTTTTTCCAGTCGGCAACAATGTAATTATTACTTTCCTTTCATTTCATTGCTATAAAATCAACTCCGTCATCATTTACTGTAACTCCAATACATCATATTTTCATTGAAAAGTGCGTGGCCTCCTTTTTGCTGCCATCTTGTTACTCCTAACTAAGTTAGGAGACCTCTTCAGCTCTCTTAAATAATTTAGGTGCTGAGACCTAGTCTTGACACTTAGGAACCTTTATGAATCACACTTATTCTTAAGTCTAGGAATAAAAAGTAAAATGACGTCATTCTTAGAATTTTGACAGACTTGAGACTAAAATTTTACTCTGAGTTGCTTTATACATACGGCCCCTGATCTCTTCCTTCCTTACACAGAACAACCTCTTGGACAACAATCAGTCTGGTTTCAAAAGCGGACACTCAACTGAGAATGCCCTGCTCTCAGTAATTGAAGCTCTGAGACTGGCAAGAGCAGCTTCCAAATCCTCAGTTCTCATCCTGCTGGATCTGTCGGCTGCCTTTGACACAGTTAACCACCAGATCCTCCAGTCAATCCTAAAGATGAAGGGTATCTTGGAAACACACTCCAGTGGTTCAAGTCTTATCTCTCAGGTAGGTCCTTTAGGGTGTAGTGGAGGGGTGTGGTGTCTAAGACCCAACATCTAGTTACTGGAGTGCCTCAGGGCTCAGTGCTGGGACCACTTCTCTTCTCCATCTACATGACATCACTAGGATCTGTGATTGAGAAACATGGTTTTTCCTATCACTGCTACGCTGATGACACACAACTCTACCTCTCATTCCAGCCTGATGATCCGACGGTAGCTGATCGTATCTCAGCCTGCCTGACAGACATTTCTGGCTGGATGAAGGAACACCACCTTCAACTAAACCTTGCGAAGACAGCTCGTGGTCCCGGCCAACCCAACACTTCATCACAACTTCACCATTCAGCTAGGCTCGTCATCCATAACTCCATCAAGGTCAGCCAGGAACCTTAGAGTTGTAATTGATGATCAATCGAACTTCACAGACCACATTGCTAGAACTGCCCGGTCATATAAATTTGCCTTGTACAACATTAGGAGGATCAGGCCCTTCCTATCAGAGCATGCTACACAACTCCTTGTCCAAGCGCTAGTTCTATCCAGACTGGACTATTGTAATGCTCTCCTGGCTGGTCTTCCAGCTTGCATGGTCAAACCTCTACAACTGATCTAGAATCCTGCAGCCTGAGTGGTCTTTAACGAGCCGAAAAGAGCAAAATTGCACTTGTTGCTAGTTGCCGCTCGCATCAAATTCAAGTCACTGACGTTTGCCTACAGAACAACCACTGGCTCTGCTCCCTTTTACTTAAACTCATTACTTCAGATTATGTGCCATCCAGAAACGTGCACTCTGCAAGCGAACAACGTCTTGTGGTGCCATCTCAAAGAGGCACAAAATCTCTTTCTCAGACCTTTACCACGACTGTTCCCTGCTGGTGGAATGATCTGCCTAACTCAAGCAGAGCTGCTGAGTCTGTAGCCACTTTCAAGAAACAGTTGAAGACTCTTCTTTTTCGACAGCACTTGATCCAGTAATACTAACGCTTTCTCTTCTATTCTATTCTATTATTTAAAAAAAGTTAACATGTACTGTGTTGGATTAAACTGGGAAGGGTCATAGCACTTGCATATTGTTGTCCTACTATTAGTTTAACTGCTTCTATTGTTCTCATCTGCTAAATGAATAAATGTAAATGTAATAAGAATTATATTACAGTATATATATTGTGGCGAGGGGGGCGTGGTTTTGCGAAGTCTGTAGCAGGAGAGAAAGGAGGGGGCCGATCGGTGAGTAAGTAGGTCAAGTGCAAAATGATGAACACCTGTGTCTGATTGCAGTGATTGGTGTGGAGAGACCGGATATAAGCCAGCATGCGGGAGGAGATGAGAGAGAGAGTTGGACTGGAACCTCACCTGTACGCTGTGTTTTGTGGAAGCTGTGATTGTTATTTGTCCCGTTTTGTTATTGCTGTGCGTGGCACGGTGAATGCGCTACGTGCGCCCTTTTTGTTTATTTGTGTCTTTTGTTAAATAAAAGTGAGTGTTTCAGTCACGCCGACCCCTGTCTTCTTCCTTCCTTGCAATATAATATTGAACCCCGTTACATATATATATATATATATATATATATATATATACACACACATATATATACACTCACCTAAAGGATTATTAGGAACACCATACTAATACTGTGTTTGACCCCCTTTCGCCTTCAGAACTGCCTTAATTCTATGTGGCATTGATTCAACAAGGTGCTGAAAGCATTCTTTAGAAATGTTGGCCCATATTGATAGGATAGCATCTTGCAGTTGATGGAGATTTGTGGGATGCACATCCAGGGCACGAAGCTCCCATTCCACCACATCCCAAAGATGCTCTATTGGGTTGAGATCTGGTGACTGTGGGGGCCATTTTAGTACGGTGAACTCATTGTCATGTTCAAGAAACCAATTTGAAATGATTCGAGCTTTGTGACATGATGCATTATCCTGCTGGAAGTAGCCATCAAATTCTGACTCTACCATCTGAATGTCTCAACAGAAATCGAGACTCATCAGACCAGGCAACATTTTTCCAGTCTTCAACTGTCCAATTTTGGTGAGCTCGTGCAAATTGTAGCCTCTTTTTCCTATTTGTAGTGGAGATGAGTGATACCCGGTGGGGTCTTCTGCTGTTGTAGCCCATCCGCCTCAAGGTTGTGCGTGTTGTGGCTTCACAAATGCTTTGCTGCATACCTCGGTTGTAACAAGTGGTTATTTCAGTCAAAGTTGCTCTTCTATCAGCTTGAATCAGTCGGCCCATTCTCCTCTGACCTCAAGCATCAACAAGGTATTTTCACCCACAGGACTGCCGCATACTGGATGTTTTTACCTTTTCACACCATTCTTTGTAAACCCTAGAAATGGTTGTGCGTGAAAATCCCAGTAAGTGAGCAGATTGTGAAATACTCAGACCGGCCCGTCTGGCACCAACAACCATGCCACGCTCAAAATTGCTTAAATCACCTTTCTTTCCCATTCTGACATTCAGTTTGGAGTTCAGGAGATTGTCTTGACCAGGACCACACCCCTAAATGCATTGAAGCAACTGCCATGTGATTGGTTGATTAGATAATTGCATTAATGAGAAATTGTACAGGTGTTCCTAATAATCCTTTAGGTAAGTGTATATATATATATATATATATATATGTATATATATATATATATATATATATATGGTATAAAATCACACACAATATATAAATATGTATTTACATATACATTTTTTGAAAATCATTTGTCTTTTTTTTATTTGTTTTAGGGCATATTTATTTATTTATTTATTGTGACAGATATTTACGTTTTTCTATATCCATAGAGGAATGGAATTAAAAATCCTATGTATATGGAAAAACTGTAACAGATATTTCACTCTGTTACAACTCCTGAATGCAGGAAATAATGAAGATGTTTTTTTTTTATCAAAAAAACATTACCCAGAGGGCATGAAATAATGAGAGCTTTGGACTGACATTCACATACAGATAAAAGAATAGTTCATAATTCACTTGGAAAGATATAAATCCTCAACATAATACTCAGTATTTCATATGTGATCTCAATCGGATTGTGGATTACCTTATGCAGAGATGTTCTCTCAACCAGCTGAAAAGGTGAGGGGTCAACACGGATCTGATCAATGTCAATCGGCTTATCCAGCTCTTCCTCTTCCCAAGCTTTGATCTGAACACCCCCAACACAACATAATCAGGGTCACTATGAGTGACTGACTGGAATTGATGTGCTAATTGTGTCCGTCTGTCTGGACTGCAGTGGTAATAAATCAATGCATTACTCTACCTCTTCAGGAGTCATGTTATCAGCTACAGGAGGAGCTGCAGGGCTCTACAGAGAGGAATGAGAGGTAGACGGAGTGTCGGAAGCAGTACATGAATGTTTGGAGGATAACATCACAATTCACAGTAAAAATAACCCCTTGAATTTTTCATCTTGTTTTGCAAATCTAAATGCCCCACACAGCATATCTGACGCCACCTGCAGGTGAGAGCTGATAACTGCTGATGTGAAATTGTGCTCTCAGTGAAGTGAAAAGGACAAAACCTGTCACAACCAGCTTTTAAAACACAAAAATATAAAAATGTGAGATTTGTCTCCATCTAATTAAAATAAATGTTAATTTTTTAAAGCAATTAATTTTAAATACTAGGAGCTATTGTATGAAAATATAGTAATACTATATTTTTTTACTATATTCCAGTGATTCTCAACCAGGGGTCCAGGCCCCTATTTAATATTTTTCATAATATTTAGATTATTAATATCATACTCCCAGTTTATGTTTATAACAAAAATGTGAAAACAAACAGCTGTTGTCACAATTATAGCAGAAATACTGGAAATTGGACATGCTGTTATTAACATAAAATATTTACAATGGAAGTCTATTAGGCAAGACAGGGATAAACTAAAAAAAAATTATAATAATTATATAATGTAATATATAATTAATTTAGTCACAACGTAACTATATTATCACCCTGCTCTTTATATAAATTGGATATATAAAAGTGTCCTATTACATATGCATACAGCACACATAAGTAAAGCGATATATATATGCATATAATCTCATTGCTTGTTTTGTTGCAAAATGTAAACGGTCTGCCTCGAAAGCTGCTTTGAAACAATGTCTATTGTGTGCTATATAAATAAATGTATAATCACTATATAAATACATTTGAATTGACTATAAACAAATACCCAAAAAAATTGCTTAACAACTTTGTCTGTGCAAACCTTTGTATATCCAAACTCCTGTAATGTCAATGTAAAGCCAAAAAACCTGTAATGCATTAATAGACTTCCATTGTAGGTCCATTACTGTACACAAGACAAAATGAGGGATAAAATTATCATCTGAAGTAATCAACAGCATGGCATAGATGATTTCCTGCTTTAAAATGCACTCATGTTTTCAGTAAGTGACACATCTTTAGGTTGTGCTGCCTTGGTAAGTGACAATCGTGTTAAAAGACACACCTCTGGCTCAGTCTGCCCCGATGAGGAAGATGAGGAGAAAAGACGATGAAGCGTCCTCCTCATGGACTGCAGGGCACCTGTTAGGATCAACTTAAACAGGTCAGTGTTGATGTCACAAATCTCTTCTGGTAAACATTTAGCTGGAATCAATGAGCTCCATGAATGCATTCTAACACGAAGTATGGTGAGTTGTCAATTAGATAAAACCTCTGGGTAACATGTATATACTCACCAGATGTGGTGTGATTAGTGGAGATGTCTGTGGTTTTAGGGGACCCCAGTGGGCCGTTACGCTCTTCAGAGACTGTGTTACCCTGTTAATCATTTTAGTTACACTGTAAGATTAGTACACTCAGATTATTTGCTTGATTTTCAGAAAAGAACATTGATTTGGCATAAAGCTCTGCTTATTGATGTCAGATCAGAGAACTTAAAATCAACCTCTGAGCAAAAAACAAAAACAAAGACATTCTCTTAGACGGCCTTCTAGGAACAGCAGTGTGTGAGAAAAGCTCCTCTCACCTTATCTCCATTCTCCTCTCCGACCTCCTCATCCACGAAGGTGAAGGACTCCCAGCTGACCTGTGACCCCGGGCTGGGCACGCCCTCACCTCGGTTATAAACCCGCCTCTCGGCTGAGAGCCACCAATCAAAGGCGGCCTGAAGTTCACATCTCTCTATTGAGCCCAATAGAATCATTGACTCTGGGAATAGGAAAAGAATTTACATTTACATCAATTTCAAATATTCGCAGGAATCATGATCATACACCTACACATGTTACAAGATCCTGTTGAAAAGTCTAGCTTAGTTGATCATCAGTATATATTAACTAGTTAAACCAGCCAGACATCCTTGGTCAACCAGCTTCACCAGAAAGACCATGCTGGTTGACCAGCGATGAACAGCGTGGCACAAAAGCTGTTCCTGCCTTCAAGGGGAAAAAAAGGTAATTGTAACTTCTCATAATTGCGACTTTATTTCTCACAATGTGACTTCACATCTTGCAAGGTGACTTTATCCCCCAGTTTCAAAGACAAAGTTTAAGTCTAGTCCCAGACTAAAATGCATGTTTGATGAAATGCACTTTATACCTCATAGTTGTGACTGTTTCTCGTAATTGAGACTTTATTTCTCACAATTTGACTTTGTATCTCACCATTGTGACTATTTCTCTTAATTCTTTCACCGCCATTGACTGAAATTTCCGTAAATCCATGATTTCACTTTTGTACTGTAGGGTGGGCTATTACGACGCATCTTCTGAAATAGTACTAGTTCTCCGGATCAAAATGTGAAGCAGCAGCAGAAACAAGCATTGCTTACGTGTAGCGCGATCATCAAACATTAAATAGCATATAAATCAAAACTGCCAAACGGTATTGAATTAAATGTCAAACCCACAAATAGCTATATGACTGCAAGCTTTGGGGGTGTTGATGGACACGATCTCCTCGGTCTGTTTTCATGATCATCGTTCTGAATCCGATCCAGACGTAGTGGTCAACAAAAATGAGATTTTGCGCAACTTTTTGTTCAAAACGTAGCTTTTTGAAACTTACCCACATTTAAGCGTTCATATAAAATGCATGCAAGGTTCATGGCATGAAGCAAGAATTTTTTTTTTATTTTTTTTTTTAATAAAAATGTTCTTTCTTTTGATATATGTGACCCTGGATCACAAAACCAGTCACATGTCGTGCGGGTATATTTGTGGCAATAGCCAACAATACATTGTATGGGGCAAAATTATTGATTTTTCTTTTATGCCAAAAATCATTAGGATATTAAGTAAAGATCATGTTTCATGAAGATATTTTGTAAATTTCCTACCGTAAATATATAAAACATTTAATTTTGTGAGTGAATGAAGCAAAATCGCAAACATAAATGGACAACTTTAAAGGCGATTTTCTCAATGTTTCGATTTTTTGCACCCTCAGATTCCAGATTTTCAAATAGTTGAATCTCGGCCAAATATCGCCCTATACATCAATGAAAATCTTATTTATTCAGATTGCAGATTATGAATAATCTCAATTTAAAAAATTGTACCCATGTGACTGGTTTTGTGGTCCAGGGTCACATATTGTATGTTCAGATATTCATACATATTCTAGGGGCCATGAAGGTTTTGTAAAAACAATCAAAATGGCTGGCCGGCTGGCAACTTAAAACAAAAACACTGACGGGAAAGAGTTAATGTTGACTTTATATCTAATAATCTGACTTTATATATAATAACTGAGAATGTATTTTGTTTCTTGTAACTGTGACTTTATTTCCCATAATCAGACTACTTATCTCACAATTACAGTGGAAATAGTCTTCCATACTGTATCTTTGGAGTGACTTTATATCCGTTTCTCCTAATATCGCACAATGTGACTGAATTTTACAACTGCAACTATTTCTTATAATTGCAACTTTATTTTTCTGACGATGTGACTTCATACACATGATTCAGATTTTTTTCCCCCACATACATTTTTTTATTCACCCAACACAGACCTTTGGAGTCAACGAGCGGGATGGTTTTGAGAGACGTGGACTCCAGCAGATCTTTCAGCTCTCTGTAAGTGGACTGAGGTGACAGAAACTTTATTTTCTTCACCATGATGTCCTCCACAAAGATATTATATTTACTGCCATGCAGAGAAAGAGAGAGACAGATATTTGATGTCAAGAGCCAAGGTAGTTTCTGTCCATCATTTTTTCATTTCCCTTGTGTGGGACATAAAGAGCCACATCATCAAATAAACAAGTTATACTATTTGAGGGGAAACAAAGGTCAAAGACACTATCATCAATTCAGATCCAATATCGCATCTAAATACGTCAGCCTCCAGAGGTCTAGTAGATGTACCTGATGTGGCCAATGCCGAGCTCTGGGAGATAGGGCAGCTTTTTGACCTGAATGATGGAGTCATAAAGAGATGGCTGTAAGCCCTGTGCCACCATGTTGGCAAGAATCACAGCCACCATCATGGGCAGAATGTGTGAGATTTGACCCGTCAGTTCAAAACAGATCACTGCAGTTGAAACTGTGTGTGTGACTGCTCCTGTCATAGCTGCTGCCCCTACACACACACACACAGGGACAAGCAAAGCATCAGATTTCGACAATTTGAAAGGGAAAGCATATGAGAATTAGAAATCTGCTACTATAAGAGTAAAAAGGGATTTTAGGGGTGTGAAGGATTGTCTGGAAGGGGAATATTTGCAGACCTATCACTGCGTAGCCTCCAGGCAGGATTTGATACACGATCCCATCAAACAGAATTCCGTTCGGGAAAAGCGTGGCCATGATCTCACCCACCAAACGGCCGAATGCTGCTCCTGCTTGTTTCAGAAACATTATCATATTATCTCAGTCACATTACAATTAAAATTATAATATGTATTATCTTATTATCTAATTATTTTAACCCTATACACAAATTTCTAAGGCCTTTAAATTATCAACATGATCAAAACTTTGCTGGAAAACCTATTGCACGCAATCTTCTACCTGACCTGTCCTCTGATTGATAGTTCATACATTTTTAGCAAGTAAAATGCCTCTTAGTATAATTCGAAAAACATCAAAAAGTTACATTTTATGCTTAAAAATGAGAAAAGAATGACTGACCCAATATAAAAACAGGCATGAAAGCTCCAGAAGGGACCGGCATTGTTGTAGAGACCGCAGACATCCAGAACTAAGCATGTATGAATGTGGGAGGAAACGGAAATTAGCATTCACACAGCATACGTTATGAAATATGGTTATAGAAATCTTTCCATAGCAGTCAAACAACAGACGAGCACCTTCATGACAAAGAAGAGGAGGAGGATGACGAAGACGCTGACTTGTGGGTGGAGCCAGGCAGCAGAGCGACCCAATCCGGGAGGGGCCGGTAAACCCCAGATCTTTGTCCAAGTGAAGTTATCAAATAGTGAATTAATGCACTCTCTGGGCATCAGCTGTGAGACAAAAGAGAAACCTTAAACAAAGACTCCACGCTTGCTTTCTCTATTGCAGCTCTTTAATGGCAGTGTTGTAGCTCAATAAACTAGCTTCAAATGAAGTTGACATTCAGAAAGTGAAAACCTTTTCTGTTATAGAATGGTGTTGGAACTATGTAAGGATATTAATCTCAATTTAAAGGGGCACTCAGTAATTTTTTGCTAATTACTAGTTTTAAACAAATCATGAACAGCAAATATCCGTAACATGATGAATACTCGCATGAGATGAAGAATCTAGGCATCGGTCTTAAAAAAGCTGTTTCTACATGGAGTGGGTCACCCCTTTATGGATGCCGACATGTTTGGGTCACATGACCAGTCATTTCAAATACATCAAGAGTTACCAATAATTACGATGACCCGCACATGATGTGGGGGGGGGACCAGATATTGTGGCCACAATTGAACTAAATTAAAATACAACATGGCTAATGATTTAACTAAAACAAGAGAACAAATTAATAAAGCATGGCCATAAATTAACAAGTTGTGGGGATTAATTGTTCAAGTGTATTCATAATATCCATTTTTTTTCTCAGGTGTGTCATGTATGAGGTGCCATAGATAACAAAAATAAGGATAATAATAATAATATGTGAAAAAATGCCAGTGCTAGATGCGCTTTATAGCATAAACATAAAAGCAAATCTAAATGAACACAATATACAGTACATACAAAGATAAGCAAGCAAGTGAAACGTAAGAAAACCTTACTGAGCGCACTTAACTTTAAGTAACACTGCTCTATAGACGTCTACTTAAAAAAAAGTAAATACACACCTCTCCAGCCATGAACTGGCCGAAGCCCGGAGGAAATGTGAAGGAGGATATAATTAGTGTCACGGCACCAGGGTAAATCAACCGACTACAACAAACAAACACACACAGATGTAATTAATTACCACTGTGATGGCGTGTTACAATGATGTTTTGATTTTTATTCATTTGCAATAAAAGTGAAATAGTAGAATAATAAATAAGTATAGAACAGTAAAAACTGTTTATTAAATAAAACTAAAACAGTATTTAAAAAGAGTATTCATGTGTAATTGGTGACTTGCTGTTTTGTGAGAAAGCGCGTAAGAGCCGTCTGTCTCCTCATGATCAGAACAACTTGTCTGTTCAGATAGACAAAGAACGCCCCTAGAAACCCACACGAGATCCTACACACACACACATACACATTTAGAAATATATCAGCTAAGGAACAAAAATGGCAACATCTATTTGAAGAAACAACAGTTTTACAAAACATTTTCTATTAATGCTACATTTAAGGTAAAGGTTTTTTTAGAGGTGCAAGAACACATGTATGATGTATACACAAGCATACAGTAAATGCACATACACTAACTCACATACACACCCGATTATTGCAAAAGCTGGCAGTTCCTGCAGGTCAAAAGGGAAGTCCATTCGGAAGTTTGTACGAAACAAAGCTGTTATCGTGACTGTGGGGAAAAAAAACAACACTTGAAGGCCCTTGCACACTGAGTCCGAAATTTTGGATCCAAAATTTTTTACTTGAAATTGTTCAATAAACAAGTTAATTACGAGTAATTTACATTTTAAACACAATATTGCCAGTTACTTTGTATATTTTTGCTCCACAAATGAAAACCATTCCAAATGAAGACAGTAAAGTAGGATAAAACTTCCTGTCTCCAAGCAATATTTTTAATTTAAAGAGATCAGTAAGCAGTGGACAGCTTGACATATACCATGAAATTAATTTATTATTCATTTATCATATCTGCTTGTGTGCATGTCTCACCAGAATCTTTGTTCCACACGGACAGCACTCGGAATATGAAGGCACTGAATGTGGCAGCGAAATATCCTCTCCAGTAATTCCTCACTGCAAAATATGTTGACGTGACCTCGATACTGAACAACACACCTGGGAGACAGAGAGAGCAAGAATAAATATAGATGAAAAAAGAAAGTTAAATAACAGCAGAGAAAGAAGTTCAGAGAGTAAACAGAAGGGTGCAAGAGAGGTGAAAAGTAATAACAACAATCAATAAATAATATTTTATAAATAATAATAAATCAATATTTAGATTGTTAATAAACAATAACTTAAAAATATAGCTGCAAGCAGAAATGCAGGGCCAAGCTCCGAACAAGGCACCGTATTTTAAGCACAGCAAGCACAATAAATACAGCATGTAGGACAAGCATAACAATCACAGCAAGCAGATCAAAGTGCATCACACTAAACAGCCAAAGGCTCTTGTGAATCTCAAAAGCACAAAACACAAATTTCTTTGTATAAATGCAATGCATTTATTTTAAGCAACGTCTGGAACAGAAGCAACATTTGGACAATTTCTGGCAACGGTACCTCTTGCAGTCTGGGCATGTTCCACATGGGATTCAAACTAGTGTTAACAAAAGTACCAACTTCGGTACCAAGTCGATACTGAATTTTTAAAAATGTGATGATACCAGCATTTTGAACGTTTTTTTAAACACCTCTAGTTGGCCATTGCATTCACGCGCTGAACATATATGTCTGTGATTGGCTACAATGATCAACTCTTCAAAAACATGTTGTCTTCAAGCATTCTTACACAGATTCACACGGGAGCGTTTGAAAGCAGGCTTCTATCAGCGGATCCCTAATATATCCTGCTTTCAAAAGCTCCTGCTTATAGTTCTTTCTGGATGTTATTAAAGGGGTCATGAAATGGAAAATCGCAACGTCCTTAAAATTTACACAATATAAGAGGTTACTCTACTCCCAGTTTAAATTATGAATTTTTGTAATTATGAAAATCCTTCTGGATTTTCTTCCACCACGCCAGGATTTGAAATCGGTAGAAACGTAACATCGCGATTTTCCTCTACATGCTCAACATGCATATGTAATCAAGGAGGTTTTCTCATGGCTTTGAAACATACTCTTTCAAAAGATCAAAGTGTTACAAATATATGGCTGAAGTTTATTTTTAACAAAGTGCCCGAGCGATTAAACAACAAAAGTTTAGTTTGTTTGTCTTTACACACCAGACACCAGTTTTCTTTCTTATGCTGTACGTGCTGACGTTTTTTTATTTTATATTTTGTGCTGAAATCTACGGCAGTGCAAAGTATTTTGTCCTCTGACTGAGGCAAGGCCGTTAGGTACATATTTTTTAAATGATATGGTACCGAAGTTGGTACTGGATTTTTTAAATGAGTTTTCAGATTTTTTAGGGGGTAATACTACTAAATACAATAGACTTTTAATTGTTGGTGATTTTAATGTTCATGTATGCTCTGACTCTTTAAGCACTAGCCAGAGACTTTTTGAGTCTTATTGAAGCATGCGATTTTGTTCAATGGGTAAATCAGCCAACCCATCACTTAAGACAACTCTGCCGAAGAGCGGAGCGGAGATGGAAAAAGGATAAGCTCCAGGTGTCCTATGAGATATTACGAGAAGCGTTATGGTCATACCAAAGAGCTGTTAAAACAGCAAAGTCTAATTATTTCTCTGAGTTGATAGCGAGAAACTCAAACAATCCTAGGATGTTATTCAAGGTTTTAAATTCGGTTTTTAATCCTGTGGCTAATAATTATCTGACTGAATCTGTTTCTACATGTGAAAATTTCTTACATTTTTTTGTGGAGAAATTAGTTAAAATTAAACAGTCTATAGTACCTTCCACCATTGACTTTTCAGATACTCCCACAGCAACCAGGTTTTTAAATTCCTTTGAGCCAATTACTTAAACCAGTCTAACAGATATAGTCGCTATGCTCAAGCCTACTATCTCATCTCTTGATATTGTGCTTACATGGTTTTTCAAATTAGTATTTCATAACATTGGGTCTTGGATTTTGTCCATTATAAACATGTGCCTTCACTCAGGTTTTGTTCCTGCCCTCTGTAAACATGCCATGGTGAAACCTGTATTGAAAAAGCCAAACACGGACATTACAGATCTATCAAATTTCAGACCCATTTCAAATTTATCATTTATTTCTACGATTCTTGAGAAAACTGTGTTACTACCGTTACAGAGCTTTCTTGATGAGAATAGTATTCTTGAAAAATTCCAGTCTGGTTTTAGGATCAACCACAGTACTGAATCGGCTTTTTTAAGAGTTTTGAATGATATTTTTTTATCTATTGATTCTGGGGATTCTGTCATTCTAATTCTTTTAGATCTGAGTGCAGCATTTGTTACTGTTGACCATAGTATTTTATTATCACGTCTTGAAAAGTTTGTGGGCATCAGAGGAAATGCTCTCAATTGGTTCAAGTCTTATCTTACAGATAGAACCTTTTCAGTTAGCATTGGAGGTTCTGTTTCATCTGTAACTCCTCTTGCCAGTGGCGTTCCACAAGGTTCCATTTTGGCTCCTACTTTGTTCTCATTATATATGTTACCGCTGGGATCAATTCTTAGGAAATATGGAGTGTCTTTTCATTTATATGCAGACGATACTCAAATCTATCTGCCTTTTAAACGTACTGACTCAAAGGGCCTGGAAACCCTTTTTGCATGTTTAAATGAAATACAATTCTGGATGTCCGCAAATTTTTTACATCTGAATGCAAGCAAAACTGAGGCTATTGTGTTTGGGCCCTCCATAGGAAATGGAAAAACCACCTTTAATGCTGCAAACCAATTTTGTGATATTAAACCTACTGTTAGGAGTCTGGGAGTTACGTTGGATTCCTCTCTTAAGCTTGATAAACATATAAACACAGTAGTTAAATCATGTTTTTATCACTTGAAGCTGCTACCCAGAGTAAAGTTTTTCTTATCACCATTAGAGCTTGAAAGAACTATACATGCATTTGTTCTGTCCCGCCTGGATTATTGTAATTCCTTATATGCAGGATTACTCAAGTTTTCTATTACAGGGCTTCAAATGGTCCAAAACGCTGCTGCCAGATTCCTAACTGGGGTCCGCAGACATGAACATATCACTCCAATTTTATTGTCGCTTAACTGGCTGCCGGTGCGCTATAGGGTTGACTTGAAATTATTGTTGCTTGTTTTTAAATCATTACATGGTCTTGCACCTTCTAATTTATCCGAACTTCTGACTGCTAATGTGCCTGGTAGATGTCTACGGTCCTCTAGAAATTTTTATTTGTCCCTGCCACATTCTCGATTAAAGTCGAGAGGGGATCGTGCTTTCGCTGTTATCCGTACGAGGCTGTGGAATAGCATCCCCTCCTCGCTGAGATCGTTGACTTCCTTATATGAGTTTAAACTTAAACTAAAGTTATATCTCTTCGAACAGGCATTTCCTTAATTTTAATGTTTTATGAGGGTATGATTATATTGTTTAATTGTGATGTTTCTCCTTTTCATGCTTTGTTATGTAAAGCACAGTGGTCAACATCAGTTGTGTTTACTTGTGCTATATAAATAAAGTAAAGAAGAAAGAAGGAAGATATTTAAGTGTGTTTGTAATAAATATTTAGCTATTATGAGACCAAGTGTGTCATTGAGTGCCGCTAGTCAAATAAGTAAAAATCACACTGTACATGGATTAACAATGTTTTCTTGAGGTGAATAATATATTGTGTGAAGAAAGCATAGTCAAGTTGAATATATGCTGATGTAGTTTATGCAGTACGTATATAGATACGTGTATACTGTATGATTAAATTCATGGCAGCGGGCATTTACTTAAGATTTCAGGAATGGCATTTAAAATAAGGATGGAACGAGATCATTTTTACAAATATTTGAACTTTTTGGTGCTAAAAACTTTGCTTATGTTATAAGCCAGGGGTGCCCAATCCTGCTCCTGCCGATCGACTGTCCTGCACAGTTTATCTCCAACCCCAATCAAACACACCTGAAGTAACCAATTAAGGTCTTCAGGATCACTTGAAAATTAAAGGCAGGTGTGTTTGATTAGGGTTGGAGATGAACTGTGCAGGACAGTCGATCGGCAGGAGCAGGATTGGGCACCCCAGTTATAAGCTAACCTCCAGAAACATAATATAAAGGTCTGAAAATGCATTGCATGTCTCCTTTAAGCAAAGTATTTTATCATCATCAAAGATCTTAAGATCTTAACGAGAGAAAAAAAAAATGTTATGCAAGCTCAAAAGGAATTTACATTCACAATTTCACACACATACACTTAGAAATCCACATTCACTCTCTAAAAGTACTTAAATGTTTTAGCACACTCTTTATCATGCTCTCCTCTGAGTATACACACTGTTTAAGATACATAAAACATGCACAGCATATGAATTTATAACACCCGGGTGCTTTTAACTGTGAAGAGTTGATGAGGTTAATTTTTCAGCAGGCATCAAGCTGAAAGAGAATGAAGAGGAACTGAAATCAACAGGGACAGAAAGAAGGGGAGATTTTTTACCTCCAAGAGGAGTCCCGAAACAGCAGCCCACCCCAACAGCACATCCTACTGTCAGTATGTCTGTGTAACAATAGGGGTTCTACTGACACCAAGACAGAAAAGAGAGAGGGGGGGGAGAGAGAGAGAGAGAGAGAGAGAGAGAGAGAGAGAGAGAGAGAGAGAGAGAGAGAGAGAGAGAGAGAGAGAGAGAGAGAGAGAGAGAGAGAGAGAGAGAGAGAGAGGGGGAGTTTGAGGTGAAAGCAAAAAGGAGAACAAGGGTGTTAGAGGGGAGGGAGATGAAGGGATGTAAAGAGAAGAATAGATTTGGAATGTCAGCGAGTACATTGCGTGGGAGGGAGAGAGAAGTAAAGATGAAAGAGAAATAAGAAAGAGTACAGCCGAATGGAAGCAGAAATAAAGGGAATGATGGATAAAAAGAAGCAAAGGATTAAGTGAATAAAATTTTTGTGGATTCGTTCAATGTCGCAACGAAAGGCAAACCAAAGCTTTACACACATACCACAAACACACTAAATAAGAGAAAGGTACGGTGTACATTTTAGGACATCGTCAGACCTCAGTCATACAATGACAAGGCGTCATGCCTCAGACTAAAAGGCTTCAGTCACAGGACAAAACGGCATCATGCCTCAGACTGAAAGGCTTCAAGTCTCAGGAAAAACTACGTCAGGTGTCAGGTCTGGTGCAAGTAGACATCGGACAAAACGGACTCAGATTAAAAGTTATCAGACAAAAAGACATCAGCCGAAAAGTTATCAGACAAAAAGACATCAGACAAAACGGACTCAGATTAAAAGTTATCAGACAAAAAGACATCAGCCGAAAAGTTATCAGACAAAAAGACATCAGACGAAACGGACTCAGATTAAAAGTTATCAGACAAAAATGCATCAGCCGAAACGGACTCAGAAAAAAAAGTTATCAGACAAAAAGACATCAGCCGAAAAGTTATCAGACAAAAAGACATCAGACTAAACGGACTCAGGTGGAATGTGACGTGTCGCGCTGCCCCGCCCCATATGACGTCACGCGGTTCATTACAAGCAAACTGGTGTGGAACGGTAGATGATGGCAGATGGAGGTAAGTCGCTCCTGATAGATTTAATTTTAACGATTTTAATTAAATGCTAAACTAATTCAGTTGTACACACAGGAGAACATGCATTTCATGAGTATTGTGTGCACGTTTAAAAGTTTGTAATATTGCAATTAGCTAACGTTAGCTTGTACGTTGGCAAACTGTAGTAACAAGTTGAAGTTATCGTTAAAATTAAATCAGGAGCGACTTACCTCCATCTGCCATCATCTACCGTTCCACACCAGTTTGCTTGTTATGAACCGCGTGACGTCATATGGGGCGGGGCAGCGTGACACGTCACACTCCACCTGAGTCCGTTTAGTCTGATGTCTTTTTGTCTGATAACTTTTCGGCTGATGTCTTTTTGTCTGATAACTTTTATTCTGAATCAGTTTCGTCTGATGCCTTTTTGTCTGATAACTTTTAATCTGAGTCCGTTTCGTCTGATGTCTTTTTGTCTGATAACTTTTCGTCTGATGTCTTTTTGTCTGATAACTTTTAATCTGAGTCCGTTTCGTCTGATGTCTTTTTGTCTGATAACTTTTAATCTGAGTCCGTTTCGTCTGATGTCTTTTTGTCTGATAACTTTTAATCTGAGTCCGTTTCGTCTGATGTCTTTTTGTCTGATAACTTTTCGTCTGATGTCTTTTTGTCTGATAACTTTTAATCTGAGTCCGTTTCGTCTGATGTCTTTTTGTCTGATAACTTTTCGGCTGATGTCTTTTTGTCTGATAACTTTTAATCTGAGTCCAATTTGTCCGATGTCTACTTGCACCAGACCTGACCTGACGTAGTTTTTCCTGAGACTTGAAGCCTTTCAGTCTGAGGCACGATGCCGTTTTGTCCTGTGACTGAAGCCTTTTAGTCTGAGGCATGACGCCTTGTCATTGTATGACTGAGGTCTGACGATGTCCTAAAATGTACACCGTAGTACGGAGATGAGAGAGGAATAAATATTATGTTTTGAACTCTGATGTAGAGTGCATATACATGGTACAACGCAATGCATGCTGGGTAAAAGTGGGCGTGACTTGCCTCCCACTGGGGCGGCGAAACAGGTGGCCACTCCCACCGCACAGGCACACACCAGCAGATCCTGAACATGGGCACTATTCTGGGTGATTTGGGTGGGGTTAAAATAACAGCATCAGGACACACACATTCAAGACGCATGCCAAAAAATACCATCACTATTATTACAGACAGACGAAAATAATGAGGTATTAGGGGAGAAACAATGAGATAGGGATAAGATGAGGATACAGGGAATGAGAGCACAGAAATATGCAATTAGTATGTCTCTAGAACATATTTAAATTCATAAACTTTAGAAACGCACACAGATTGTAATATTAAACTGAGTATAACATTCTAAAGCAGTTCTTAACTGTTGATCAGAGACCAGTTTTGGCATCTGTCTACTCATAAAATAACCCGTGATGGTTGAGGGAATTTATATGCCAATGAAAAGTAACTTGATCCTAGATCAGCAATTAAGGTCAGCAGCTTCGGTAGAGTAACTCACATATTAATGCCACACACACACACACACAAACAAGCTCACAGGGGCTGATTTTTACCTCGTACACACCGGTGAAGATGGACATGACTCTGCTCAGCACTGCTGCACATATACTGGCAATATGCACAAAAGGACCCTGAGGATTTAATAGAGCTTATTAATCAATACACTGCAGCAGATGAATAACGGTCTGTATCTATAAAGAGAATTTATGTAACAAAATTAATTTCTCTGAATTCAACAAAGAGCTGCAATAATAGTGATAATTAGTACAACCAGTTAGCCATATATCTGAACTAATGACAGACAGACAGAGAGGCAGACAGACAGACAGACAGACAGACAGATAAATAGATAGATAGAGAGCATTATATAGACAGACAGATATAATTATATAGACAGACAGACAGACAGACAGACTCCCAAGTTTTCTCCTTCAATCCAACAATAGTTAGATAGACAGAGAGACAGATAGATAGAGAGATGTAGAGACAATTATAAAGACAGACAGATAGATAATTAGATATACAATTAGACAGACAGACAGACAGACAGACAGACAGATAGATGGATGGATAGACAAGCAGTCAGTCAGACAGACAAAATCTTCATTAATTTAATATTTGTTACAGTAAAAAAATTTTTTTTTTACTTCATCTACATATTTCAATTAAATGTTATACATTTATACATAAAAAATATAATAAAATAAGTAGAAGAGGTCCACCTCCTTCCCGATGGGCATTCCACTGCCCAGACCAGCCGTAAGACCAATGACTTTAGCCACAAATGCTTTGAGTGTCAGATACTCCTTTAACACCACACCTCTGAGGATGGTCTTGAGTTCAGGGATCCCAGAGCCTGAGGGACAGATAAAAGAGAGAGCGTGAAATTAATCTATAAAAACACAAACATCATTTTACACAGAGTGTAGATCCTGTCACAGCGATTATTAAAGATGAAAAAGATTGCTGTATATCCTCTGTATATCTGATGTGGGGCACATGAGAAAGCTATCAAAACAATTGTGGCACGGAGAGGCGAGAGAAAGCAAGAGAAAACAAGACCATGATGATCACATTTTGGAAAGCGGGTAGGACGATTTGATGTATTGTGGGTGGTTGAGAAGGATTGAGGACACAGACTAGACAAAGATTTGTGACACTGTGAACAGAGATGCAAATAGAAGTGTGGAAGGGTAAAGGACAGAGAATATAGGGAAATAAAAGCAGGAATAAAATAAAAGCATACCTATAGCTTGTGGAGCGACCAGATGACAGAAAAGGGACGCAAACACGATGAGGATGATGGGATATGAGACCCAGGCCAGATACTGCAGAGCCACATTCCCTTTCAGCTCTCCATACATCCACTTATATGCTGTTAGAGAGAGAGGTAGAAGAAAAGTTATAGGGCACTTTTTATTTGATCAGGTCCCACTATAAGTGGGGAAGGAAAGAAGTTTAATATTGGAAAAAATATATATATATTTGACCATAATTTGTTATCTGATCAACAGGGCTACAAGTACAACAGAAAGATGTACTTTCATACAATTAGCATCTCAGTTAAAAGTTATGAAAGACTTTCATTACTAACTATTAACCCTGTAAAGCCTACTGCATCATATTTAACACACACATTTCTAAGGCCTGAATTATCAACTTGATCCAAAACAATCTTCTACTGTACATGCCTACTATTATGGAAGTAAAATAATGTCAAATGTTTTTGAAATAAAAAGCCTGTTGAATTGCACTACTTGAAAAAAAATAGGCATTGCATTAACCATGCTTGCATTTTAATGCATTGTATTTTTAGGGCTTTCATTTTTATGTGCTGAAATTTAACATAGTTGAATATTTAAGCTGTGAATATTTCAATTAAAAACATTTCAAACACATTTTCATTATTAAAAATTCAATAACCCATATTCACCTTTCATATTTCACTTCAAAATATTCAAACTGTTTAAAAATACAACCTATAATATTCAACAGGCAATTTTCGGTCCATTTTATTTCGCTTTGCAAAATTCGCTTCCACAAATTCAGTGGTTCAAATTCGACAGTAAATTTAACGGAACTGCAGGAAAAGCAATAGACTACCGAGATACTCTCCATCTGCTGTTAGTCAACCTCACCAGCAGGTGGTGCAAAAGCGCTTGTTGTTGATGAAGACAGAGCAACAGTTAGAGCAAGCCATTCATTCATAAAATGAAAATGAGCTGTGTCAGTATATATACAGAAAAGATGATAAAGACACAAAAGCTGTGTTTATGTTTCATTCAATAACTTGTTACTTTCCCTGTGTAGCATGTCATCAGCTTTCTCTACATGAACAGGATTATAATCGGTTTCCCTCAATATACCTCACACTCGAGGATTCCCCTTCTGTCGGGACAAAACGCTTAACGTAGTTTATGGACTAATACAGAGATATAAAAGACCAAACTTGCACCTTATTGGGGATGTAGGCTGTAGGCTACTATATAGGCTAGATGGACTAAGAATATGAACGTAACGTGCAAAGTTTCATGCTGAGCGTTTCGTGATATACTGGCATAAAATCAACACTTGATCAATACTAACACTTTCTCTTCTCTTTTCTCTCTCTCTCTCTCTCTCTCTCTCTACAGTATATATATATATATATATATATATATATATATATATATATATATATATATATTTATTAAGCGTCATTTATTAAGCGTCTGCTAAATAAATGACCAAATGTAGCCTAATAAATGTAAAATTGGCTTGACATTGGACATTCGCACATTTAGGGACCGTCTCAAAAGTTGCATAAAACATTGGCATACACGTTTCTAACTTCAATAGCAAACTTTAATTTATTTGAATAAATATCAAAAATCCAAAGGGTGCGCATTATGCCTGACACTACATGAACACTTTACAGTTGGTTTTATGACTGTAAGTCGTTCTATTCAAATGATATTGAAGTTAGGAACGTACATACCAAAGTAGTATACACTTTAGAGACGGTCCCTAAATGTGCGAATGTCCAACGTCAATGCCAGTCTATCACTGGGGAAACGCTCAGCATTAAACTTTGCGCGTTATTCTGAGTCAATCTGCTTGCCTGCGAGTTTGGTCTTTTATATCACTGTAATTAGTCCATTAAGCTATACGTTAAGCGTTTATGTCCAGCAGGGGAATCCTTAAGTATTGAGGGAAACCCTAATAGCCTGCATGCAGCACATCGCCACAATATAAAGTTAAGGCAACTAAACAACCAAGAGAAATATATGTCAATCTCAAAAATGTAATATTGGATCTGTATATCCGCATCGGGGAATAACATTATAATCTTGTTCACGGTAGAGAAAGATGCTTGTAGGCTACACAGGGAGAGTAACCGTGAAGACACTGAATTTAACATAAAACCGCCGTCATAATAATCACAAATACACTTGCATTGCTGTTAAATGAGTTTTATGAATGAATGGCTTGCTCTAACTGTTGCTCTGTCTTCGTCAACAACAAGCGCTTTTGCACCCCCTGCTGGTGAGGTCGACTAACAGCAGATGGAGAGTATCTCGGTAGTCTATTGCTTTTCCTGCAGTTCCGTTGAATTTACTGTCGAATTTGAACCACTGAATTTGTGGAAGCGAATTTTGCAAAGCGAAATAAAATGGACCGAAAATTGCCTGTTGAATATTATAGGTTGTATTTTTAAACAGTTTGAATATTTTGGAAGTGAAATATGAAAGGTGAATATGGATTATTGAATTTTTAATAATGAAAATGTGTTTGAAATGTTTTTAATTGAAATATTCACATCTTAAATATTCAACCATGCTGAATTTCAGCCCATAAAAATGCAAGCCCTAAAAATACAATGCATTAAAATGCAAGCATGATTAATGCAATGCCTATTTTTTTTCAAGTAGTGCAATTCAACAGGCTTTTTGTTTCAAAAACATTTGACATTATTTTACTTCCATATACTATCATCTGAATTAGAGTTTATACTTTTTTTTAGCAAGTAAAAAGCCATTTAATATACAGTTTTGAGGAACATTTATGTGTTCATCTCTCAATCATCATTGCGTTAGGCTACATTTTATGTTTTGACCCCCACAATAAAAACTACAGAGCTTTGATCATAAAACTAAGCATTTAAATATCATCTTACTAAGACATATTATTAGGAGATATAGAGTGACAACTGATATGTATATGCATTTTACGTAAGCGGTCTGCTATAGGCTACTGTTATAAAGACCTCATTCATCTTACATTTTGGCTTTATTAATATCAGCAACTGCTCCAATTTCAGTTTGGGCCTCTGAATAAAATTTAGATGTTTTTTTTTTTCTCCATATTCTCCTATATCATACTATAATGCACCATAAAAGCATGATAACATATGCAAACCATTTTTTACTAGATTTATTTTTATTAAGATTTTGTCTAAAGGTTCAATAAACTGTTCCATTTCTTAGAATGTGATTTATTCCGGAAATGTGGACTATTATTTCATGGCAGGCTTTACAGGGTTAATTATTTAAATAGTGGCTAAAGCCAGTTAAAGTATTTATTCTACCCATCTGCTAGTACTTGTTAAGTATGAAGGACTAAAAATGACAGAACGAAAAATAAATAAATAAATAAATAAAAGTAGAAATAAATAAATAAATGCAGAAATAATAGTAAAAATAAATACATTTTGGTAATATAAATGGCCATTTCTGTATTTTTACATGTATTTATTTATTTATTTATTTATGCATTTCTATATGTATTTATTTATGTATTTATACATTTATTTATATATTTATGTATTTATATATTTATTTATTTATATATCTATATATGTATTTATTTATACATTTATTTATTCCTACATTTATTTATTTCTGTATTTCCACATTTCTACATTTATTTATTTCTGTATTTCCACATTTCTACATTTATTTTTCCCTGCGAATTGACCAATGGCTAAGCCACGCCCCCAAACGCGATGAGCCAATCACAGTACGCATAGCTAACCCAATACACTTGGACGTTCTCTGCTTCCTCGTCCATTGCAATGCATTGCGGTTATCAGTTTTCATTCGTTTTTATGTTTTTTTCTTGTCATTTTGGCTTTAAAACAGCGTGTGTGTGTGATTTTGGTTGGGTGACAGTTGTAGGTTACAGTTTGACAAGAGTTTACAGTTTGACAAAAGCACAATGTTGTGTTTTACACAAATATAAGTAGGCTAAACACTTTGCAGTTCTAATTATGTCCTGTATGAACAAAATGGAGTATGTTTTTATGTTTCCACTGTTCATCGCGCCCCGGCGCCCGCTCTCTGACACACACACACACACACACACATTCCAGCAATGCAATCTTGACATCGCAGCCTGTTCATTATTCTGCGCTCCCACCAAACGTGAATAGAGCGTCAAATTCGCGCGTATCCGCGTCTAGTTCGACGCTTGAACATTTTGAATCCAAAGCGAATAGGACGCGCGTATAAAGCGAGCGTTTGAAGCGAAATAGCACCAAACTATAACGTTTACACTGTGAACTGTAAATCTTTGTTCTGGAGCTGAAGCTTATCGACCTTCTCAACAATAAAGTTATTAATATAACCCTCCAATGCATATTTAAGGCCCTTTTGGTGACATCGAGATGATAATCTTTCTGTCTCCAAAAAATCATCAATTGCCTCCTGTGAAATGTCTCCTACTGTGACAGCTGCCATAGCGCCTGTTACCGAATGTTGACTGAGTGAGTGGAGGGGGCGTGGTTAGCCAGTGGTCAATTAGCATACATGCGCAGGGAAAAATAAATGTAGAAATGTGGAAATACAGAAATAATTAAATGTAGAAATGTGGAAAAACAGAAATAAATAAATGTAGGAATAAATAAATGTATAAATAAATACATATATAAATAAATAAATATATAAATAAATGTATAAATACATAAATAAATACATATAGAAATGCATAAATAAATAAATAAATACATGTAAAAATACAGAAATAGCCATTTATATTACCAAAATGTATTTATTTTTA
The DNA here is from genome assembly GCF_964197995.2 of Scardinius erythrophthalmus. Lineage (NCBI taxonomy): Eukaryota > Metazoa > Chordata > Actinopteri > Cypriniformes > Leuciscidae > Scardinius > Scardinius erythrophthalmus. The sequence continues at coordinate 25,837,754 of NC_138236.1, forward strand.
CTATTATTTCTGCATTTATTTATTTATTTCTACTTTTATTTATTTATTTATTTATTTATTTTTCGTTCTGTCATTTTTGGTCCTTCATAGTTAAGGCCCTTGCACACTGAGTCCGAAATTATCGCATGCGTTTTTTTCGCTTTGGTGGTTCTGAATTGTCAAAACACCATTCAAAATGCTTGCTACGGATGCGAAAAATGCAGAAAATCGAACCTGATTCGATTTTTTTTTTTTTGGCGGAGGAAAGTTTCGGAGGCAGTGTACAAGCGTGATTGACATAACGTGAGAGGTCGTATTTATTTTTTAACGTGCGAAAAATTCGGACGCGAACTTCGGACAGTGCAAGGGCCTCTGGTAAAACGCGCGCCCGCGTGGCATTTGTTTGTGTCGTGACTTTTGAGATTCCTTTGCTAAATAGTAGGGCGTGGCCAAAGCCAGTTAAAGTTATTTATTCTACCCAAACCCATCTGCTAGTAACTTTACTTGTTAGAAGCAGTCGAACAACAGGACAGAACATCAGTCTGTGAGTGTTTACTTTTCCCAGTAGATTTTAGCGTGGCTCTTTGTTGCTAGGAAACGTTGCTAGGAAACTTTGTTTTTCTAAAGGTAACTTAACATTACTCTGGTAAAACGCGCGCCCGCTTGGTATTTGTTTGTGTGTCGTGACTTTTGAGTTTCGCTTGGCTAAATAGTAGGGCATGGCCTGCTGTATTCAATAACGTGTATAAAATAGGTTAGTGCACCGCGGCAGCCCTCATCGTGTGAAGAGTGTAAAGACCAACGACTCTAACCTGTGCGACCGAAGAGTGTAAAGACCAACGACTCTACCTGAGCGACCAAAGAGTGTAAAGACCAACGACTCTACCTGAGCGACCGAAGAGTGTAAAGACCAACGACTCTACCTGAGCGACCGAAGAGTGTAAAGACCAACGACTCTACCTGAGCGACCGAAGAGTGTAAAGACCAACGACTCTACCTGAGCGACCAAAGAGTGTAAAGACCAACGACTCTACCTGAGCGACCGAAGAGTGTAAAGACCAACGACTCTACCTGAGCGACCGAAGAGTGTAAAGACCAACGACTCTACCTGAGCGACCGAAGAGTGTAAAGACCAACGACTCTACCTGAGCGACCAAAGAGTGTAAAGACCAACGACTCTACCTGAGCGACCGAAGAGTGTAAAGACCAACGACTCTACCTGAGCGACCGAAGAGTGTAAAGACCAACGACTCTACCTGAGCGACCAAAGAGTGTAAAGACCAACGACTCTACCTGAGCGACCGAAGAGTGTAAAGACCAACGACTCTACCTGAGCGACCGAAGAGTGTAAAGACCAACGACTCTACCTGAGCGACCAAAGAGTGTAAAGACCAACGACTCTACCTGAGCGACCGAAGAGTGTAAAGACCAACGACTCTACCTGAGCGACCAAAGAGTGTAAAGACCAACGACTCTACCTGAGCGACCAAAGAGTGTAAAGACCAACGACTCTACCTGAGCGACCGAAGAGTGTAAAGACCAACGACTCTACCTGAGCGACCAAAGAGTGTAAAGACCAACGACTCTACCTGAGCGACCGAAGAGTGTAAAGACCAACGACTCTACCTGAGCGACCGAAGAGTGTAAAGACCAACGACTCTACCTGAGCGACCGAAGAGTGTAAAGACCAACGACTCTACCTGAGCGACCGAAGAGTGTAAAGACCAACGACTCTACCTGAGCGACCAAAGAGTGTAAAGACCAACGACTCTACCTGAGCGACCAAAGAGTGTAAAGACCAACGACTCTACCTGAGCGACCGAAGAGTGTAAAGACCAACGACTCTACCTGAGCGACCAAAGAGTGTAAAGACCAACGACTCTACCTGAGCGACCGAAGAGTGTAAAGACCAACGACTCAACCTGTGGGACTCCACCGAGCAAGGACACTGACAAGGCACTTGAGTATTAATTTCTTGTTTCCTTTCTCTTCTACACAACTTTCATCTGATCTTTCTTACACTGTTTTCAAATCCCTATTATTACTAACATACGTAAATCAAATATCACACATTGGAGGCAGTACAATCCTAACAAACTGCATACCTTAAGGAAATTTCCGGTGTCTTCTAGTACTATATTCTCTTTTCCTATTGGTCTCTGGAATTGCCAGTCCGCTGTAAACAAAGCTGATTTCATTACATCTATTTCTAGTCATTCAGATTCAGGTCTCAGCCTACTGGCCCTGACTGAGACCTGAATCAGACCAGAGGACACTGCCACACCAGCTGCCTTCTCCACTAACTTCACTTTCTCACACACCCCTCGCAGTTTCTTGGAGGAGCTTGATGTGCTACTCTCATCCTTACCTGAGGATGGTACTCCTCTCATAGTTCTTGGAGACTTCAACATCCACCTAGAAACACCTCAGGCTGCTGATTTCCACACTCTGCTTGCCTCATTCGACCTCAAACGAGTATCTACTGCGGCTACTCACAAATCAGGTAACAAATTGGACCTTATTTACACACGCTACTCCTCCACTGACTAGTGGTGCAACGGATCATCATTGATCCGTGATCCGTTCGGATCAATATCTTCGGTACGGCACACACGTGATTCGCGGATTGATTTATGAAAAAAAAAAAGAAGAAGTTGTGCGCATGTTCAGTCCACACACAGCGTGGTCATGGCGAGCGGAGGAACCGAAAGGAGGAGCTTGAACGCCCCGCGTCAAAATTACCTGTATGGGAGCATTTTGGCTTCCCTGGAACACGCGTCTAATTCGCTTCAAACGCTCGCTTTATCACGCGCGCGGCGCGTCCTATTCGCTTTGGACGCGCGAAAGGATTCAAACTGTTCAAGCATCGAACTAGACGCAAATTTGACGCTCTATTCGCGTTTCGTGTTAACGCAGCAAAATGAACAGGCTGCGATGTCAAGATTGCAATGCGTGCGTGCGTGTGTGTGTGTGTGTGTGTGTGTGTGAGAGAGAGAGCGAGAGAGAGAGCGAGAGAGAGAGGCACGGGCGCGATCGAACAGTGGAAACATGTGGAACAGTCAAACTGTAAACTCTTGTCAAACTGTAACCTAACTGTCACCCACACACACACACACACACACACACACACGGTGTTTAAAAGCAAAGATTATCTAATCTTTTGGACATTCATCATATTGCATTGGTTTTCATTTCTTGTCCTCAAACAGAGTAATCTGTTTATTTTGAAGTTACACATTCTACATTGATTAAAAAAGAAAATCAAATGTGTTTTTAATGGTAGTATTATTTTATACAGAAATAAATTATTTATAATTCAGATGAGAATAACGTTAAAGTTTAATTTTAATTTTAAATTCATTCAGGTACAATTACCAAACATATCTAAAGGTCTTTCAAAAGGGTGGCAGTCTTTCATTATCAACTGTTGTTGTGGACTATATACTGGAGAAGTATTTGTTCTCCATTTGAGTGAGATGTTTTTATGTGGCTAATTGAGCAAAGTGCTTCCATATATTTTATTATTAGTAGTATTAGTTCAAGATTAAAATAAAAATGTCGGATTGATTTCGGTATCGGCAAGTAGCCAAAGCTGCGGCATCGGAATCTTATCGGAAGTGAAAAAGTGGTATCGGGACATCGGTGGAAACCTTTTTACAGTCTATGGTGGAAATACATCAAGCATGGCCACGTTACGTCATCCCGTCGCGCACCCACTGTTGATTTTATATATTTTTATTTAATATTTTAAGTGTTAATAAACAAAAAGACAAAACTTATGTTTATTTGTCTTGTCTTGTCTTTTTTTTTTTTTTTGCTGATCCGAAAAATGATCCGATCCGTGACTCTGATCCGAGAAACGATCCGAACCGTGAGTTTTTTGATCCGTTGCACCCCTACCACTGACCATACACTGGTCACTCCACTGCACACCTCAGATCACTTCCTCCTCACTCTCAACCTCAACCTGCCTCAGAACACAACACACACTCCTCCACAGGTCACCTTTCGGCAAAACCTATGCTCACCCTCTCGCCTATCCTCTCTGGTCTCATCCACACTTCATCCTCCTGATCAGCTCTCAACACTAGTTACTAATAGTGCAACTGATACTCTTTTCTCCACTTTAACATCCTGCTTAGACAACTTCTGCCTCCTTTCCTCCAGGTCAGCCCACGCCACACCCTCTGCCCCCTGGTTATCTGATGTTCTCCGTGAACATCGTTCTAAACTCAGGGGTGCAGAGAGAAAGTGGCGCAAATCGAAAGATCCTACTGACCTTGGTCTTTATCAATCCCTCCTCTCTTCCTTCTCTGCTAATATCTCTACTGCTAAAATGACTTACTACCACAACAAAATTAACAATTCTTCTGACTCTCGCATGCTTTTCAAAACCTTCTCCTCTCTTCTCAACCCTCCTCCTCCTTCATCAACCCTAACAGCTGACGATTTTGCCACATTCTTCATAAATAAAACAACCACCATCAGCGCCCAATTTACCAATCCACAAACTGACACACACATTTTACCAGCTAACACACACATTCTACCCTCCTTCTCTCTACTTTCAGAGGCAGAAGTCTCCAAACTCCTCCTTTCCAATTGCCCTACCACCTGTCCGCTCCTATTCCCACTAACCTAGTTCAAGCCAGTTCATCCTCAGTTGTACCCGCACTCACACACATCATAAATGCCTCTCTTCACACTGGTACCTTTCCCACAGCATTTAAGCAGGCTCAGGTAACCCCACTGCTTTAGAAACCCACTCTAAATCCAGCACATATGGGAAATACAGACCGGTATCTCTTCCATTCGTCGTGAAAACACTTGAACGAGTTGTTTTCAACCAGATCTCTTCCTTCCTTACACAGAACAACCTCTTGGACAACAATCAGTCTGGTTTCCAAAGCGGACACTCAACTGAGAATGCCCTGCTCTCGGTAATTGAAGCTCTGAGACTGGCAAGAGCAGCTTCCATATACTTTATACTTTATTGTGTTTATACTTAATTTGATTGTTACGTGGTGTCATAGTGTATCATTGAAGTGTAACTTTCAAAACGCTTTGAATTGTTAGTGTCGGTAGTCAATGTAAATGAGCAATGTTTACTCGTTCTCCTTGATACCTGGACAGAGAAATTCACGTTTAATTATCAGCAAAAGCCCACCGGATTATGCAATACGTCATACATACATTAACATTTACATACATATCTGAGAATACATTTTTTTTTTAAGTTTGGGTTGGTAAGATTTTTTTAATGTTTTTAGCAAGGCTGCATATATTTGATTCCAAATACAGTAAACATTTTGTGAAATATTTACATTGTGAAATATTATTAAGATTTAAAACAACTTTATAATGTATTTCCTGTGTTGACAAAGTAGAATGTTCAGCATCATTTCTCCAGTCTTCAGTCACATGATCCTTCAGAAATCAGTCTAATATGCTGATTTGCTGCTCAAGAAACATTTCTTATTATTATCAAAGTTGAAAACAGCTGTGCTGTTAATATTTTTGCGGAAAGAAAATGTGTGATACATTTTTTTCAGGATTCTTTGATAAATAGAAAGTAAAAAAAGAAAGAAAAAAAGCATTTATTTGAAATACAAATATTATATAACATTATAAATAGGGATGCACCAAATGCAAAATTCTGGTCCAAACCAGAGTTCGATTGCTCTCCCCTCCCACCACCTCCGCTGGATTGTGTTCACACTGTGTTGTTTGATTCCGAACCGAGATACGTTTGCATCAACAAAGCAGTAGCTATTTAGTTTGATAGGTAAAGGCGACGTAGGGGAAGGCTTTAAAATGCATACTGAGGTTACTCACCTCACTTTTACATATTGGTTTTGAACCTTTGATTTTGTTTCCAAAGCAACAGCACTTGCGTCTATCTGCCACAAATGTACTGCAAATGTTCTTAAAGGGGAACTGAAACGAACAAAATATAATTCAATAACATGTTGGTTATTAAAATTGTAAACAAATTAATTAAAAAATAATATTTAAAACAAAACATGAAGTTTTTCCCAATACTGAAATTTACATTTGTTGTTATCAGAGCGCAGCTGTGTTCGATGACGTCACTGCCATGGTACCGCTGTAGGCTACTAATGTTATGTCAGGCTACTCTACTGCTACTCTGACTGAACTGACTGATTTTGACTGTACACGTTTTTTTAACTGTATAAGTTAACACTAAAAACAGAATTTAAGTAAGAAATTGAATCATCAAATGAAATGATAAAACTGCATATTCCTCACTGTATGAATGAAACGTATACTGATTGCTACCCTTACAGCTTCCATGCTCCGAACCGTAGTTGGGAGCTAGCTGGTCTCAACATAATAACTTGGCTCGTGGCAGGTAACTTGCGTCTAGTGGTCCGGGCTAACAGAGCCGAAGCACAAAACAGTGAGGCGTCGGCTGGTTGCAGCAATGAACTCTGGCTTTATTACTCACAGTGGTACACGTTCATGGGCATAAAAGGCACTTTGCTTGCTAGCATTTAACTGGAACATAGACTGCGTCACTACTACATTCGTACCGTAAACTTAGACTGATTCCCCCGCTACACTGTGTTTACACTACGGAAACCCACATGGCCCACTACGTCACACATACGCGTTTTTTCCAACAAGCCACCAGAGTGAGGCAGAGATTGCAACATGATTCTTATATAGACTGCTGTCACTTTAAGAACTACAATAATGTAGGGAAAAATCTAGAATATACTGATACACATAGCATAAGACGATAAAGAGAATTTAGTTAAGTGCACGCGCTGTGACAGCTGGCTGTCTGTGTCAAATTTAAACTGGCAAGGTGCAAGGGTCCTTACACAAATAACAATGATAACAAAATGTTATATCACCTTTACTTCCTATTTCGTTTCAGTTCCCCTTTAAAGCTGCAGTCTGTAACTTTTGGTGCTCTAGCGGTTAAATAAACAGGACTGCATGCGTCTTGCAGAAGAACATTGTAGCCGGAGCTACTTCTCTCTGTTATGTCTATGATGAGTCACACAGGTACTAGGCTACTCCGCAGTGGTACGACCCGAACCAGTCTAAAATAGTCCAAAAATAAACACTTATCATAGGTGTATACTGTAGTGATTCAGGATAAGACAAAAACACGTTTTGGAAAATGGATTCATGATGCACTCGCTTATTATATAAATTTTGTAAATTTTAAAACACAAAAAAAGTTATGGACTGCAGCTTTAAGGCGGTGGGAGTCCATTTCTGCTAACAACGAGCACAAATGAGAAATTCACTTTCTCTCTGCTTGCAGTGCATCAGTCACCCTTGTCAGGAAAGTGAGAGAGTCAGACAACACAGAAAAACACAGTTTCTTTTGAATCATACGGTATCAATAGCGGTTCACTTCTGCGATTTAGTACAACTACGTTCAAATCAGCAGCGAACCGTATCGGAGTTCACATGAACTGTACCCCAGACCACCCTTTTTAGGTAGATTCGGGCACGGTTGGTGGGTCCGCAACAAAAGTGCTAGTGTAAAAGCACCCTAAGTGTCATCAAATAGGCATATACTGTGATATACCTTGTAGGCTCTTGGCACTGGCATAGTCCATGCTCCAGCTAACCAGAGCCATAGTGAGACCCAAAAGAACCAAGAAGATCCAGTCCTCCCCCAGCTTTGTCACCATATACCTCTGGATACGGCCCAGACAGTCTGCAAAGCAAACACATTCTAATGGCTATTCACACTAGATATTTTACCTGCACTTTAGAACAGTGCATGTAATTTTTAGGTAACCAGAATGAGTTTTTTTTTGTTGTCATTCACCCTGGCATTTGGAATAGGGGCGTGGCTTCTTTATAGAGGAGGAGGGGCTTAAACCTGGTGTCATGGGCCCCACATCCAGGCTGGCATGATGTGCTCGGCCATGGCCTCTCCTGGTTGCCTTGGCATTGCCGGCATGCCTCTTCCGTTGCCTTTCAGTCAACAGACGTGTGGCCTCCCGTCTGGCAACATTACCCAGCTGCTCCCGGTATTCCCCGTACAGCTGAAAAAGACAGAACGCAGTTTTCTACCAGAACAGAAATGACAAAATGACACTTAGCCTACATTGATCAGCAAAGTGAAGAAAATCAATGGAGGTCAAATCTGCTGTTACTGCAGAGAAAATGCAAAATTGAGAATATGTGTAAATAGTCGATGATATAGATATTGCAATTCAGCAGTGAAAAATTTTGTTACACAGAAGTCCTGATTTCACACAACTTTCACAGTGCTCATTAGTTCAGTGTGATTGTGTGCATGTGAAAACTTGTAGAAGTAGGAATGTGAAGTGAATCAATGTAAGTGTGTGTGGTGGTGAGTTACAGTCATTTGTATGTGTCAGACAGAAATAGTCAGGCTGTCGAACAGGGCTGAATGGAAAAAGCGCTCCCCCGAGATACTCTCAATCATACAGTGCACCGACACACACAAGATTCACCCCGAAAATTTAGCCCTCAAACTGTATAACTATGTTGCACGAACAAAAAAAAAGCCAAACACCCCAGAAGAAAGAAAGAACTGATTCAAGTCGGCATGGACCAGAAATTGCTTCCAATTTTTGTTCCCTATTGTGATGTATATCCAAGTGGCTTATTGAACGAGAAAAAGAAGAAAAAGAAAAAGAAAAAAAAGTAGTGCGAGACTTGATTTTATCCATCAGAAATTGACTGGAACATTAAAAGTGGGCGTTGCAAACTAAATGGAGGCCATTTAAAAATAATAATAATCAATTCTGATTTCATTGCGACTTCACAAGTATACAAATGCACAAATATTGAGCTGTCAATCAGGACAGACCACACTCTGGCTATTGGCCAGTAAAGGAGGAAGTGATCCACGAAGACATTCTTCTCCTTCCTTCCATTACACCCAATACACACGCCTACATACACACATTCTGGAGCAGCACAGACCCCACATGGTGCGAGACTCAAGGGATCAGATTCAGCCCCCTCATGCACACTCAAAAACAAGAAATGCTCAATATAAATGTACGACTCAAAATATTCAGTGTATTTGTATTTGATATATTTAGTTCAATATGTAAAATGTGATAAATAAATATATAAAATAATAAAAGCATGTTAGAATTAAATGAATGGCATCATGAATGTCTAACAAACTTTTGGGGGATTTAACTTATTTAAAAAAAAAAGTCAATAGTTCTATCAGTCAACGAAACAATTATTTGATGATAGCTAAATTATACAAATAGGTTACATGTAAAATACAGTAATCTATATTACTTAAAATGTCATCTCAATGTAGAATCCAAGAACAAATTTTGAACTTTTCTGGAAGTTGTAATAACATGGAAAAATGTGGACCAGAATGTATATTAATTTCAACACACAAATTAAAGTAATTCTCTTTCACTAACAATTGACAGCGATTTAAACAAAATAATCTATTCATTAACAATTATTATATAGTAAACCAGTAGTCAGTTAAGTGTGTGTATGTATGTATGTATGTGTGTGTATATATATACACAATATACAAAATACAATATATAAAATACACTGTATATTTGTGCTATCACAAAATATTGTCTACAAATATATGTAAGCATATATAATCTTAAATATTATGCTTCTTAATATATTCATTTAAGTTAATGTCATCTTAATAATTAAGTAATTACTGAAAGTAATACTAATTAGGGTAACACTTTATTTTAAGGTGACGTAGTTACACGTTTAATTCATATTACTTAAGTAAAGTACAATGTAACTATTTCCCCTTAAAATAAAGTGTGACCCTAATTAATAAGGGTTATGAAACAAATGAAAGTGAACAAGAATACTGAATTTTATAAAATGCATCTATAATAGAGACTAATGCAAACCCACCTCTTGTGTAGCTGCAGTCTTGAACATACTGTATAGAGATTTTACATTCTTCCACAGAGCATCTCACACTATCCAGCAGCATTTATACACTACACTTGAACACACACACACACACACACACACACACACACACACACACACACACACACACACCTCGGGCAACAGGTGATTTAACTAAAACCCGGAGTGAAAAAACCTGACAGAATAAGTATACTGAATAATATATTTGACAAACTTTGTCTTTTAATTCCTTTCTCATCTATTACATTACTGTGATAAGATACTAGAGTTTGCGTCAGATATAGAGAAGACCCAAGGCTGACTCTATCATTGACTCTTCAATTTTCCAAAAAGTCAGTAGACTTATACAGGATGACAGCGTGAGAGAGACTGTTCCAGAACAGAAAAACATTTACTTTAGGACAACATATTCTCTCTCGCTCTCTTTCTCTCTCTCTGTCAAACACCTGTTTTCCTCATTCCTCTAACTGATTTTCACAGTGAAGGCTTAACTTTACAACCGTGGCCTAAAACTCATTGGGCCTGACAAAATGCACAGATCAGATGATGTCTTCGCCAAACAACTGAAATTAATAAAATGATTCTTTAAAAATGATTTGAATTTGACCATATAATATATAGAAGGATTTGAGACACACACACACACACACACACACACACACACACACACACACACACACAAAAAAAAATTAAGAAGAAAAAGTAAGAAAGACAGGAAGACAGGAAGACAGGCCGAGTAGAGAGAGTGAAAGTTGCTAACAGACGTAAGCATTGAAGGACATAGTGACTTTGAGAGTTAATTAAAACACAGTTATGCTGGTCAGTGCGTGTGTATGAGCGTGTGTGTGTGTAAGTATAATAATATAATCTGACCCATTCACTGACAGACTGATCAGGAGATCAAGACACACTGGTCATACAGTATCTAAATAATAATTAACACGCTCACAGATTTATGTTTCTGCCGGAGGGAGCCCACACTTCATCCCACAATTTGTCTTTTGATATTCACTCTTACAAAAACCATTCCACATAGACCTTTACAATCACAAATAAAAAGAAAACTTGCAAACTTTCAAGTGGAAATACATTACCAACCAAATACAGCTAAATACTCGAAAGCACGCAAAGAGCGATCCCTTAATCACTAAAAAGCCGTCACTCATCTCTAATCGCAATCTCACAAAGTTCTGTTATGATCAATAAAGTTGTCTACACTTAACAATAAATATCTTACTAACATCGTATCTACACTTCGTTTAATGAGAGGATTTGCGAGCGTGCAGAAATCGGCACTGGAAAAAACTGGATTCGGACTAAATTAAACACCTCTGACTGGCCATTGCATTCAAGAGATAAACAAACATGTCTGTGATTGGCTACATTGCTCACCGCTGCAAAAACACGTTGTAAATAGAAACATTTGCAATCTCCATAGCACAAGCAAAAATACGAACTGGAGCGTTTGCCAAATAATTTTTGCCAATGTGATATTATTACAGTATCAAATGAGGGAGCTCTTGCTTTCATTTGAGGGTGATTAGCAATCGATTTTTTTGATTGGTTAAAATGAATGGAGAATATCTCGTGTCGTCCCGTGGGTGCTCAGCCATTCCAGCCACACACGGGTTCGGCACCTATGCACACACATTTCAACTTAATAATATCACATATTATTGGTATATTAATATAATTACATATGTTAATTATTATGTAGTGTTGATATATTTCAATTTGGTATTAGTAGTTGACATAATGAGAAAATTAACATACATATATTTTGTTATGTCATACATTGTTTTTGTTTAAGCAGTCATTTTAACTGAAAGCACCAAGAAAAAAAGAAAAACCTTCATCCCAAATTTTCATTTAAGAGTTATGAAATAGAACACTGTACAGTATTTGGTAAGAAGTATCCAAAATGTTTAAGCTGAGAAAAAAGAAGAAATATATAATAATGTTTAACCTCACCAGAATCTGATCATAATTCAGAACAGTCTCAAAAGTGTTGATGGGCTCCCTTATCATCTTGCTCTTTTATTCTCTGTCAGTCTGTTCCTATCTTCATTTTCTTTCGCCTGCTATGTACCTCGGTTCCTCCTTTCCTTCTCCTTTTCACCTTCACGAAATATTCAAATATTAGTAACTGTATCTGCCTTATAAGGAGGTGTCCTTTAGGTTAACGCATAAGTAAACCACATTACCCATAATGCAGAGCACTTGTGGTTGACAGTGGGCTGTCAGCAGCTATTAATTCACAGGGCTGTGATTTCCTAATCCTGTCTGGCGGTCAGATGAAGTCCACTGCAGGTATCTGGACGTGCAAGCGTTTTCTGCATCATTTCATTCATTGTCGTCTGTGCTTAAGTTGAATTCAGTTAAACCTGCATTAATGGTGTTGATTGATGCGTGCGGTTTTTTGCTGCTCATCAGCTTTGTGACGTAAAGTGACATCTCTAACGTTTCCTTTCACCTCTACACTGTCCTTTTATTAACATGGACTACTTAAATCGAACCGGACGATTTCAGATTTAAGCAACTACCAGGAGTGCAAAAGTAGTATTCGCCAATTCACCTGGAAACCAATTCACAAACTGGATTCAGATTATAAGTCAATTGTCCTTAAAATAATCAGCTTTCAGTAATCTGTTTTATTACCTTGGGAAAAATAGAAATTATGAAGTAATGTATTCAGGCACATTTATTCTATGTTTTCTGTAAAGCAGACAGTGCTGGGCAAGTTTTTTTTAAAGACCGGCTTAACAATTTACCCACCCTTAAAACAGCACATAAAAAAGTGGACCAGACTATGTGTCGATGGTCAAAAACCAGGCTACTCAAGACTATATACTGCTGAACAGTGTTCTATTTCTTTAGATGATAGACATTTAAATAAGAAGCTTTTATACATGTGTATTTTCACACAGCATCCATTTTTAAATTATATAAAGTTTTCAAAAATTCCACAAAGCCTTAAGCAAAAGAAGTTGGTTTACAAACTTGCTTGGATGTAGACATTGCAGAATTCTGTAGTCTGCGATTCTCAGAACCTCAGGAATATGCTAATTCATCATCAAAACAATATTATTATTTGCATTTCTAACTAATAATGAAGTAAAAGTTCAAACACAACAACCCTTTTATCTCCTGCACACTTCCTCCTCTCTCACTATTTCACTCTCAGTCTGTTCATTTCTGTCATTCAGCAGTCAGACTCCCAGAGGCCTCTGTGCTAAAGAAGGGTCATCAGCAGCTGTATGACCTGGAAGTGAAATCACTTAACTGTGACCATTAAAAACAACACGTAGTGCTGTTAACATTAGTATAAGCAAACACTTGCGTAAACGAATACACCGATCATCTAAGAGCATTCACACGCATTGGTTTTCCCATCATAGTGGAAACTTTCCATTGACTTCTTTTCTTTTACATCAAGCACATTATATTTTCCATCCTCCAGCTCTAAACTTGACCCTCACAGAAACTGTTCGGTACGGATCCCCTAAAGGGGCATGGTGAAAAAAATTCAATGAGAGGAAAATTATGTTTCAATGCGTTTGCATTCTCTCGCTAAACTTTTGCGTTTACTTTTGTGATGGAAATGAGGTGGGAGGAAAAGCTATATTTCAGTGCTTTCGCAAGCAAAAGCAAAGTTTCTTAGAGAAACCAAATGTTTTGTGAGAGAATGTGAATGTGTTGCGAGCGAATGCAGTTTCTCAGGGAAAAGCAATAGTTTTGAAATATAGCTCCTCCCACTTTATATCTATCACAAAAGGTGAACTGAGGATTTTTCCTTCCGTCTCATATTTTTTTCTCATCACAATTTTTCCCTAAGTGGCTACGTAGTTCTGAATTGAATTAAATGAAAAGGATTGTTTGCTCAAAAATGAAAAATCTGCCATTTACACCCCCTCATTTTGTTCCAAACCTGTACGAGTTACGTTCTTCTGTGGAACACATAAAAAGATAATTTGAATAGTGTTTTTGTCCATATAATGAAAGTCACTGTGATTCCAATGTCTTTTGTTCCACAGAAGAAAGCCACAAAGGTTTGGATGTAAAGAATGATAGAATTTTAATTTTGGGTGAACAATCCCTTCATTCCCTAACTAAAGGGATAATTAACCCCCCAAAAATATAATTCTGTCACCATTTACTCACGTTTCAAAACTGTGTGACTTTTTCTTTCTTTCTGTGGAATATAAGAGAGGTAATTTTTTTTTCCTAATTCATAAAAAAAATGAAAAATGTTTTTTACTCAACCTCATGTCATTTATCTCTATTGTCCCTCCATTGACAGTTACGCAACTACCACTTTGACGCTTCAAACCGTTCACAGAGAATGTAAAACTAATCCATATGAATTGGGGGTTAGGGGGGTTAGGCCAAATTTTCGGAAGAGAAGCAATCACTTTATATGATGAACAGATTGAATTTAGGTTTTTATTTACATATAAACATTGATCAGAGAATATAAACAGAAGCTCATTGGTTCAAAGCTCAAACATTCTGTGTAAAACGAGAATGAACCTCATTGGTTCTCGCAAGTCAAGCAAACATGCTTGAGCTTCCGTTTACCTCAACTGATGTGTGCACTGAATGTTAATATGTGAATAAAAGCCTAAATTCAATCTGTTCATCATATAAAGCAAATCGTGTCTTTTCTTTTTTTGTCAATACAATGTTTGGTTACCAACATTCTTCAAAATATCTGCATGAAAAAGAAAGTCATACAGTTCTGGGAATGGCATGAGGGTGAGTAAATGATAACAGAATGTTCTTTTATACATGAATTATTCCTTCAAGTTGGCAAAATCTGACTACACACACACACACACACACACACACACTGTTGTAATGTCTTGGGTGAAAAAATACTCTTTCACCAGCAACATGGTAACAACATATTAAATCTGATTATACAGAGGTAAACATTCACATAAAGCCTATGAATAGGGCTACTGATCGAGTTTTTCTCTGACTGGATCATTTTCCCTACAGGAATCTCCTGCGTGCGCGAGACAGACAGAAATGGGACGGCAGGGGCAGTAATGCGTTTATGCGTAAAATTTACAGAGGTTAAAAAAAGCTCTCGGCTCTGGCGATCTTCCCATATTGTGCGGCAGAAGAGGAAAATCGATGTGGGAACTCGTAAATGTGAGAGAAGAGAGGAAGACAGGTGGAGAAAAGGAAGGTTGAGGGGAGGTTGTGTGTGGGAACTTAATGACTTGTGACAGTGCAAAACTGACAGCTAAAGAATTGACGCTCTTTCGCCCCCCTCGTCTCACTTTCTCACACACCACATTTACGACTATTCTCTCGCGCTTGCTTTTGATACTTGACCTTTCGTGTTCAATCGACTTCCTTTTACTTTAATACAATCTTTAGGCCTTCCTACAGTAATAAGCTGTCCAATGGAACCAAACTCTAACAAATAGCTTAATGCACCTGACCAGCTGACCATACGTTCCTCTTGGCCGTATAGCAGCCACCGAGAGCAGCCCAACAGAGAGGGCTAGGCGTATATTTAACCTGCATGCTCAGGTTTCTGCTAGCATATAGCAGCAGAGATGTCCTGCGTAGGTTAGCACGAATATGCACAAATCACGAGGTTTGGTCCACACATCTGCTTAGTTAAGCAATTCTACGAATAATCCTCAAGGGCATTCGAGATATTTTACAGAATCTTCAGAAACCTGAGACCTTTTTTAACCCCGAATGACCTGCAGAGATCCAGTAAACAGATTTTGGATAGAAAATGTTCCAACTGGAAGCTGCCTAAAGCAATCATAAAATGACAGAGAAGCATTAAAAAAGCAAAAAGGTGGAAAGTAGAGCACACAAGCATGGTTCTCTGCCAATAAAAATCTGACAAGGAAGCACAAATCCACAGTATTGACACTAATGGAAGTTTACGAGACACATTGCCTTTAATCAGCAGGGTGTTGACACAGGTTACGACAATTCTCATACCTATTCATGAGTTGTGCTATTACAGCCCAGTGAGCTCCATGTGTGTCGCCACTAAGAATAGAATGGAAAATCAATTAAAGCCGAGGCTAGTGAAGTGAAAGACTTTGAGACCCATTATTTAAAGAGTCGTATTTTGGGCAGACAAGCGTTTCTAGGTTAGAACAGACCCGACTGACCACGACAAACCTCAGCAAGCCACCCACCAACAGCAAGACAGCGAAACGCCTCTGCGCGTAAGACAACAAAACAACGGGAGAGAGAAAGAGGCACAGAAAGACAGTGACTGACCAGGGTTTGCTGGTATCTCAGAGCTTTCCTTTGCGACGCATCGGCAGCCATCGACACGCTCGCACTGAGCCAAAAATAAACACACACAGTCTCACTCCTGTGTTACAGCATATGAAACACATACACTCACCGACTCTTACCCGTTTATTCAGTTACACACACCACCCCACTCAAAGCGCGAGATACACACGCTGTTTCTCTCTTATGTTACAGTACCCGCAACACACACATGCAAGAAAAATGCTGAGACGTGTGATTCTTCAATTAGATACACTGGAACACTAATGCACATGGTGTCAGAGAGTCGGCCTACCTGTAAAACACTACACCAACAACACACATGAAGGTGCAGAGCACACAAACACATCACAAACAAGCTTACAAAACTTTATGGTGGTATTAAACCATAGTTTATTGCCCATTACTTTGCATCAGTAAATTTGGCATAAGCTAGAACTGCAATCAGGGAAACTAGTAAGTTTTTTTAACACTAAGTCAGTGTTCTCAATCATTTTGAGCTATGAGTTTCCATAACTTTTCCCATTCTAGAGTGCGGGATGAAGATTTTAAGAAATGTTTTAGAGATTGCAATCACTTCAGAGTCATTATTTAATTTTTTTTTATTTATTTATTTATTTATTTATTTTTTACAGACCCGAAAAGGAGAAACAATATGGTAATTTACATGACTTTACTTGGACCTTTTAAGATTGTATTAATTTTAAATTACTCTATTTCCAAAACCATGGGCAACCTAAATGTAAAATGTATTCTTAAAATGCACTAAAAATGTATTTAAGTTTTGCTTTGAATAAATGC